>NC_061807.1:3776775-3969275 GCF_021462225.1 Girardinichthys multiradiatus
TCCTTAAGAACCTGGTGCTTAAATGAAATGTGAATGTTTTTTTAAACAGTAAATCCAAGTCATCTGCATTAAACTATTTAATTAAACCTTCTGAGCTACTGTCACATGTTTGCATACTTTCAGAGTTGACTTTAGCACTCATCATTGTCATGTCGTTCCTTTGATACGGGGAGCTAAACAGGACATGTGATTCTGAAACTGATGCCATGTTGCTCTCATTGTCTAAAGACTTGTTTTTAAATCTGCATAGTTCCTGCAGCTTTTACATGAAAACAAACATTCTGCACCTTTATCAGTTCTGGTGGTGGTTTGCTTCTGTTCCTTCACTATCTGCCACTTTTCTAAGATAGTTTCCCAGAAATAACAGATCCAGGATAAAAACCTAGACATCCCTTCCCACCGTCACACTCTCCAGTTCCCATTGAGTTCCCACAGTACATTTTGGCCCTCCACCCAGTGAAGGGATCCTCACAAGATGCCGAAACAACTTCTATTAACTCAGTTGAATGCGGAGGAGCAGCGGTTCTTCTCTGGGTTCCCCCCATATGACTGAGCTCCTCAAACGATCATTAGGGTGGAGTTCAACTAATCAGTTGAGCCGCTTGTGTCCAGGATTGCATTCTTTTGGTCATGATCCAAACGTAATGGCCAGAGGTGAAGGTCATCATGTAGACAGACCTCTACTACAAGAAGTTTGTATTTTGACTTCGATTTTTTACCACGGTAGACTAGAGCAGGACCAGCTTTACTGCAGACGTTACATACAATTCAGTCTTAATTAACAAAGCAGAGCCAAATAAAATTTTACGTATAATTAGAAGAGAGTTTTCTATCTAAGGAGGTCGAAGCAACAACATTGAGTTGTTGGTTTGAAGCATTCTCTCCTCCTTAACAAGGATTTGGTGACGTGACGAAGAGTTACTTCCTCTTAACAAGGAGAGACCTCCGGCAGAATCAGTGTGAGCGGGACAAATGGACGGTTGAAAGAAAGGAGAGAGAAAAAAGCACCGAAGCATTGGCCCAGGAGTACTTTCTATGAAAAAAAGAAACAAGAAGAGTACGCAAAAGTAATGAGAGCAATGACTCCTTCGTGGTGTTATCCAGGAAAGAGAAACAGCCAAACAGAAGCACGAGACCAGGAATACTTTCTACGGAAAGGAGACTCAGAGAGAACTCAAATGACTCATTTTATTTCACAGTGAGAAAAAAGAAATCTGGCAAGCCTAAAAATGCAAAACCTGTAATTATACAGCAGTACACAATTAAGAATTAAAATGCCTAAAAATTAAAAGGTTAAAAAGAAGTCTGCAGCCCATATTCTGAGTTGTACGTTGAGTCCGTAGAACACATTTAAACACTGGATATCGCTGCTTATGACACTGTGTGATTTCACCCTTCTATGAATAAAGCACCTCATCTATAAAATGTTTGGATTTAATTAAGCCAAACTCAAAGCACACTTTGGTCAGTTGAAACGAGGCGTCTAAATTTGTTTGCTTTCCCAGGGATCATTAACCCACAAGTCTCTAACTATGACATGAACGAGAAAGTAATCTGTGTAACAGGAAAAGGTAATTACGGTTATTCCCAGATGGCAAAGAAGGTGGAATTTCATTTCCCGAGCCTAACTGTAACAAAGATTCAGCGTCAGTAATGAGAACAGAGCGTTTACTGTTTCCAACAACTCCTGGAGGACCGTCAGGGGCCTCTGACAGATGCCACTTCTGGGAAAACTATTCATATTAACAGGAAGTAATTTCAAGCCTTGCCTGGAGCTGAAGATAATTTCAATATTTGACATTTTGAATGAGCGGTAAAAACATCCACATGTTTTATCAGTAAACTGCACACTTCCTTTTGCAGAACATCATACACATTCTGTCATTCATCACTGTTTCTTTTTAAACACACTTTAATTTAGTTTGGTTAATAATGGGAAACGCTGAGGAGCTTTTGTGACAAATATATACACTTTAAAAACTCCTAAATAAACAAGTGTGGTTTGTCATGAGCTCAGAAAAAAATCTTTCATCAACTTCTGGACCTTCTTAATTCCATGTACAGTCCAGCTATGTGGCAACAGCGGGAACTATGGGAGCTACCATTAAACCGAGTCTATCTGTGAGGATACAGTGGGAACTATCGGAGTCCCTGTGCACCAGTGGGAACTACAGGAGCGACCAAAGCAACAGGTTGGAAACTCCAGAGCTACCTCAGTACTAGATGTGAGGCAACAATAGGGGGATACCGGTGCCTTCATGCATCAGTGGGAACCACCAGAGCCACTGTGCAACAGTCAAAACCGCCATTAAACAAAGCGGAACTACAGGAGTCACCATTAAGCACAGAGTCTAGCTGGAGAGGGGACCACCAGAGCCTCGTAATGCTCCACTTGTGAAAGTAAATCTGTTGGGCTTCTTCTTGGCGCTCAGACAACATTTCTGAATGCTGCTCTGCCAGACAGGACCCAAAAAAGTAAATGCATTGAATTCTAAGCTGCTTCGGTGTGTTTGTGTTACATTTTCACCTCAATTTCACATCTGGCTGAGCAAACATCTATTTCACAAGCACTCAGGCTTCCCTCACTGCTGGTGCACCTTAAGGATCAGAAAGGTTTATAAACTCAGTTAACTTCATGGAAAGGATTTATATAGAAGCCTTCAGATTACACCCGACTGTGCTACACACTATGGGGAAAGGCAGAGTGGCCCAGGTCAGTTTTCTTCAAGAGGAATTAATTTTAAAGTTTAGACAAGGACTTTAGATCATATAAAAAACATTTGTTTCTTCTCTTTTGTCTGTTTTCAGAATTAAAAGGCAGCATTATTCAGAGCAGAGTGAGACGTGGAGGATTTCATAAAATCTTCACTTGGATTCAGTTTTTCTGTCCACCAAAACTACAGAAAAGGCTCAGGCACGGGGATTCACAAAGATCTAGCAAAAAATGAAGAAAAGCCAGTTGAACATATACTAAGAGACTGATCAATCAACAATGTACAGAGATAGTGGGATGGTTACCCAACAAGGGGCTGGGGTGCAGGAGAACACAACAAGAACACATCCAACAAAACTATATTTATTGTTAAAGCTCAACCTCAGTCTGCAGATCCATCTTATTCCCAACTAGTGAGGTGAAATTCCCTGTCCCAAACAATAAATTATGAAGCAGAGAATGAGCACGCCAAGATCACTCCCCTCCCTTACTGCCCAGGTCACCCATCTCCCCCATCTCAACCTCCTCCCCACACGTATTGTCCCCATGTGGAGGGGCTTCCTAGTCGTTTTCTGGCTGAGCTTGGCCAAGTCACAGGAGCCACAGCTTAGCCACTAGGCACTGACCTGCAAGCTCCACCCTAAGCCCGGTCTCCCTAGTCCAGGGGAGATTTTCCAGTTACTCTACCTTCATTGAGGTGGTGAAGTGCTTCTGGACTGCTAAATCTATTTTACCACTGGACACCCTTCCAGTAGCTAATGCCTTGGACAATATAGCCCACAGGCTCATAGGAGTTGTCAAACCTGATTCTACAGAGGAGCCGGTCTCTCACTAAAGTGGGTTTAAATGTCTTCTTCATGAGTGATCGAGCAGGAGATCAATTAATGTGTTGGTCTGAGAAATTATTACTTGGTTCGAAGGCATTTGTGAGAAATTGTTAATCAGAATGTTTGGAGATAATCAACATTTACATGAAGCCAGGGAAACCAGATGGTAAATGTTAATGAATTACACCAGAGGATAAATTCATTGTATTTTCAGGAGCTCCATCACATGCGGGGCAGAAATTCATTATTAAAGGAAGCACAAGGAACCCTTCAGACAATGACTATAAATTAGAAAAGGCAGAGAGAAGTCGATTCACCTGCTCTTCTGGAGGTTCAATGGTCTGGTGAAGATTTGCTCTTATGTTCTTTGCAGTATATTCTGTTGACAAATGAATGCTACTGTTGCATTTAGTTCAACCCTGACCCATAACTCACTACACAGAGCACATGTTCTGGGTGTTTAGGTTGATGGTACCTGTATAGATCGAATAGAAGGTCCTGCGACATTATAGAGGTGAACAGGTCTGGTCCCTGAGTCCCATTTTCAATAAAGGGGACTGGAGATTGTGTTTGAGCTGTTAAAGGGCGGAGGGTCTCACATCTCAGCCGCCATGGAGATGTTTCTTCACGGGGGTTTTACTCTCAGACCCTGGGTCATCAAACAGTAGACCAGATCTTCTTAGAGCTGCTGAGGGGTCATGGGATGTCCCTTAGAGACAAAATCACATGAGAACATGTGATCCCATGTGAACGTAATCAACCCCTGGAAATGTCATATTAGAAATAACGTTAAACAGGTGAAACCCTGTAAAACACGGCTTGTAAATGGACTTTACATGTTAATCACATGTAAAGTCCCATGTGAAACAGCTTTTTACACATATGCAGATCAGTAGCTGAAACAACGTACCTTGGCCAGTGATACTACACGGATGTACTAAATGTGATACCCAGGAGAAATCCCTGCAGTAATGATGACATATTTTAAGTCACCGTGTACACAGGAGCATCTGTGACTTCCAGACAGATGTTCTTTCTCTGGAAAGTTAATGACACGAGATGGAGAGCAAACATTTCTTTATATTTAGATTCTGACTCTGCCCTGAGACTGCTGTTTGGCAGACCTTATGTATTTCTACTGTGATGATTTCTGGACTGTTTCCATCAATGGTTTTCCATGCTGCACCCCTCAGCCATGACTCACCTGTACCTGTCTAATTATCTCCACCTGTGCTCTCCAGGATAAAATCCACTTCCTGCCACAGCACAGGTGCCAGATTATCTGAAGCTTTGTGCAGATAAAATCCAGCTTTTTCAGATCCAGTCATTGAGATCGTGACCCTGTTTCTGCCACCTGGACCCCTACTCTTCGCCTGGCCCTGCCTTGTTATTCCTACGGACTCTGATTTAATGGTTAAGACCCTCATCTGACTCCTGACCCTTCTCTGCCTTCCGGGTTTATGAATGTGTCAAAAAGTGGACCCAGTTTTAACTGAACCTGGACTGTTCCTTCAATCACATTTTACCTGTTGCTGGATCTCTTCATCCATTGTTACCCATCTGAGTTCAGTCACTCTTTTCAAAGTTTATAATACAATAGCAATCTTTATTTACTGATTTATTTACTGTTGGTGGCTCAAAATTTCAGGATCGTCTGGGTCTCACCAGGAATTGATGATGGCCTTGGTTCTATTGATAGTTTCTTGTTAACAGGATTTAATCCACTCTACTGTCTTCACACAGGAAAGGGAACTAATGTATGCAGCTGGCTGGGTTTCTTGAGATATTTATTTATGGCTTGGATTTCGTTGTATTATATTTGTATTAAACTGGGCTGTATGTGATTACATGAATTCTACTATGATTATATTTTATTTAAATGAACTGGGATGAGGTAAATTGAACCAGGACCAAAGCTGTAAGTAGTTGACCCAACGATTGTTTGAGAACATTTCCTTCTTATTGTGAGACACAGTTCAGGATGAGCCAGCGCTCTTCTGTGTATATTCTGTCCAGACATGCTTCAAGGATTCCAGGTGAGTGAATTATTTAGTTTGGTTCAGAAATTTTGGGCTACTTTGAAGGGCGTCATTCTTACATGTGTGGATACCACTTCCTTTTATGCATGCTCTTCCACTCCACCTGAATCACCCACATGTTTTTTAAGTTGTGAATATTGATGCCTTGTTATTGGTGTCATATTGTTTGAATAAATGCCCTAATGAAACATTTTGTTTGTTGATTTGGTTTTAAAGTTTTCTTGAATCTCTTCCATTAGTTTGCTTCTCTGCCCCATTTCCCACCTGGATTGCCACTTGATTGGCACAATTTCGTTTGTCTCCTCAGTATAAACGCTTTTAATGTATTTTCCACCAGAGTGAAGATCTTCCTCGCTCTCATTCCTCATTTCATCTCTTATTCCCTAGCCATGCAGCTGTTTTTATTTGATGTAAAGTTTAATTTTATCCATCAGCCCCTGGAGCCTGTCTGAATCTGGATGCTTTTCCAGCACAGATCCTTTAAGAGATTTTAATTTGAATTTAATCAGACCAGCAGCTTCTAATAGTGTAACGGTGACATTGAAGTCTCACAGCTCCATCAACTTTAATGCATCAAATATAGAACAACAAAACTGCACCCATTTTAACAGTGAGAAATGCTTAAAAATGGTCTCGTGTTGTTTTTAATGTTATTTTAACTGAGCTGTCTTCAACTTAAACTCCAACTTCTATCTCAGGCATCAAGATTAAGGACAAGTCAGTCATTTTAAATAGTCACAAGATGATAAAGCATATAAATTTATCCTAAATAAATCAAGTTATCATCAAAAAGTTGTTTTAATCCAGTAGTTCAATTTAAAAATTAAAACATTCACATTTAATTGATTCGTTCCACACAGAGTGATACATTTCAGGCTTGAATTTTAATGCTTAAAGTTCACACCCATGATTCACTTTCTCTGAACCTTTGAATATTGCATAAAGCCTATTAAATAAGTTTTTTTTTATAGCAAAAACTGAATGTTATGGTTTTAGGGGCAAGACTGCTGACTGGACAGTTGTCCAGCAGACAGTCACTGACATCCTCCACAATGGGAGTCATTGATAAGGAAGCCAGGTGTTCACAGAGTGCTGAAACCAAGCGTGTTGAAGGAAAGTTGAGTGTAAGGAAAAACTGTGGCAAAAACATGCACATAGAGCAGGATTAACCATCGCCGTTAGAAGATTGTGGAGCAAAATCTAGTCAAGAGTTTGGGGGAGATTCTTAAACATACAGGGTATTAGGAAGAGGAAGATGAGAGACACCTGAGCCAAGGATGAAGATGAGCAAAGGGCTGCTAATAAAGCAACCCAGACTTTCTTCAGATCTCAGCAGAGCCACAAGGCCATTAGTGCAAAAATTCATGCAAAAAGACCCCTGACCCAGTACTGAGTGCAGATATTGTACTCATATTGTCCTTTTCGATGGGCCCAGGTCTGTATTAAGAGTTATTTTATCCCTTAATTTGTGTAATATTTTAGGTTTTCAGTAGCTGTAAGATATTCATCAAATCTACAAAAATAAATGCTTGATAATTTGATGAATCTATATAATAGGTGAGTTTTATTTTTTTAATTTGAACCTTTCAATTTTACTGAGATGCACATGTAGATGATTACCAATAACACACGACTATTTTTTGTTGTGGGCAAAGATGAGCATGCTGAAAAACCCCAGCAAAGATTCAGTGAAACGTTTGATAAAGTAAAGTCATCTGAAGTGAATCTAATCAGTTCCAACCCATTATAATAGTTTTTTTCCTCACCGCTTTATACTAAAGATTTATTCCTCACTAATCTGCATTCTTCTCAAACATCGCTCCCACTCCACTTCAAGAAACCAAATAATGCCATTTATCAAAGCCTTTGGAGCACCTTTTGTTGGGAAAAGAGTCGCCCGCCACAGCCTTGTTTTCCTCTGATAATGATCAAGAATGAAAGTTTATTGGAAAGTAAGCCAGTAAACTGTAGAAAGCTTTAATAATTTTTAGTCTGTTCAAGGTCGCTGCACATAAAACAGGAAATGTGTCTCACCAAACAGTTATGAGCACTAATCATTAATACAACCTACAAAACTGACAAACAAACTGTTGATGCCTCAAACAACATCTGAAGGTAATTTAGAGAAACAGTAGAAAAATCCAGATGACACCAATATGTCCTGAACGGGCACAAAATGTTTTAACACAATATTAGCAAACTGGTCTTGTTGGATACAATGGTCTCATAAAAATAAATCTGTCATCCTGAGCAGAATATACAGTAAAAATGGTAAATAATGTTTAAACTTTTACCCAAATATTCTACTATATTTTGTTTTGGCATAAAAATGTACTTAAAGAGTCTGGTAAAAAGGGAGAAAGAGTAATATTCTTAGAAACTGCTTTTAATTGTGAATAAAGTGTTGTATGGCAGGACTGTTGGTTGGAGTGTGGACCCAGTAACTAAATATACCACACATCTCTCCTCCAGCAGACAACTGCAGTGAGTTCCTCCACAGCCTGAACGACTGTTTTATAGTAATTAATCTTTGCTTTTAGTAATGTAATTTACGATTTAAGTTTTCCCTTCACAAACAACAAAGGAAAGATGCTAGCCTGCCCCTTCTATCGTAGACAAAATGACTAAATTGCTGCACAGTGAGTCGGGTTTAAGATTTCACCTAACTATAAATAAAAGTAGAGTACAGAGGTATTTTACTGCATTGGTCCAAAAAGACCACAACAAACTGTTATTAGTTTATTGGTGTTAGCACAGGCATGCTAATGTAGGATTCTAGCATCCAGATTCCTGTTAATTTTCAACAATAATTGTCATTGGAGAACCCTAAAGTCTCCCAACAAGGGATGATATTACCATAGTTTTAAGCACCTGACTGTCAGTTGTGTTTTTAAAGGGTCCAGTTGAAGACAGGAGGGGGGCAGGATCGTGATGTAGTTCAATTTATTGACAAAAATCAAAGGAATGGACCTACAACACCAAATGGATACACAACAACAAGGAAGAAACCGGCTAGCGAGAAATGGACAACAGGAGAATCTGGAAAGGAGTGGATGAAAACAAACAATAGAAACATTGGGAGGAGTGATTAGGATGAGGACCATAAAGGATGAATTACAAAGTGGAAAAGGCTGAGGGGGAAACTCAGCTGAAACAGGTTGAAACCACTGAGGGAGGCTAATGGAGGAAGTGGCTGAACACAAGTAAACATGTGGATCAAGTAAAATAAAAATAAAAAAACTGACATACAAGACTGAAAAAAATATATGGAATATATTTTTGAATATATGGAATATGTAAAGAAAAACTGAAATACTATTAAAAAGTTACGGTGTGCAGCCCAGAGGTCACCAGAGCCAATATGGAGGCCAAGAGATGGAAGATCAGACAAGTCTCAGGAGAACTGCTCAGAGGTTGGAGTCACTGGGGAAGAGATTTGGCCAAAGAGGCCTGCAGAGATGATCAAGGACCACAAGCAGACTAAACAGCTCATGTAACAAGTGTAATAAAAGATCCAGGTCATCCTTGAAACCACTGAAGAACCCTAAAACAGTGACTGGATAAGATGGGTTTTTCTTGACTGTCTCTGAAAACATCACTGGCAACAGTCACTGGATTAGGCAGGGCATTCCAAAACCCTGGAAGACGTTGGGTACAATCACTTTTAAGAATGTTACTTGACTCCCTTGGAGAAGTTGGGAACAATCACTGGATGAGACAGGTTTTCTTCGACCCCTCAGAGCAACCAGCAACAGTCACAAAAGGAGGTGGATCTTTCACCACCCTTTCAGAAATGTTCAACAGTCTCTAGACAAGGTGGGTTGTGTTTGACCCCTTCGGAGAAGTCTGATCAAACTCTGGATGAGGTGGGATGTCCTTGACTAGCCCCTTGACCTCCACTGTTTCCAGTGGAGGTCAAGGGGCTATTCTCCACAAAGAAAATCACAGCAAGCCTTTGTAACATTAAACAGTATTTCAAACCTAAGAAAATTGGAAGTTTTAATATGAAAGTTGAATCGTGAAATTAGAATATCTGTAAATCCCTGATTCCCTTTAAAAATGTTCATGTATAAAAACCAACGAAGGGATAAACATTTAGTTTGTTCTAAGTCTGCAGTCTTGCTTCTGATTTATTTAAATTTCTTCCACTTTTAGATATTAGGAATTAGTTTGGACAGAACCACAGATCGTCTGTTTTATAGTCAAACCTTTTTAAGGTTAATTAAAAACGCAGAGCCTGAATGTAGAAACCATTAGTTTTTCTATCAGCTCTGTGTTTTTATGTTGCTTTAATAATGTGGTAATGTTGACATTGTGGTAAATCTCCCTGCAGCTACAGTCTGGCTTTTAAAGGTTGTGGTTTTTAAATATTTGAGCTCACTGAGACTCCTATGAGCCCAGTAGCTTCTCACACACAGTTATTCTTAATTACTTTTTGTATTGACCATAATGAAAAAACGAGGAGGCCAGACAGTGCATATAATCCATTTAGATTAATATGAACATGAGTAGCACTTATCTAAGTGACGTGCCAATGCAAGAAAGCAAAGACAAACCTAGAGAGATGTGGCCTTCTCACTTAACTTTCACACTGAAGTGCTCAGCCAGGAATGGCTGAATCCTAATGCCAGATGCCTCATTCCCTGGATGCTCCATATCAGGAGAATTCAGCCCATCTCCAACTGTTTGGCTCTAGAGCCTAAGCTGTTTTGAAGGGGATCCTTTGTCTGTTTGTTGGGTCAGCTGGCAATGCTGGGAATCTGCCTGTGCTGGTCTCTCTCCCAACAGGTGGTTGGCTTGCTGAAGCCAGTGTCCTGTTTTCGTAGCCCTGGGAGCTACAGTTCAGCCCCGAGGCACACACTTATATTTGTACTTTTTAAAGATTTTTTTTTTTTATCAAGCCAATAACAGTAATCTGCTTGTAGACTGTTCTGTTCTTTCTGGTTCTGAACACAAAGTTAAGAAATAAACTGATACATTTAAAAGCAGGTTTTTATGTTTATTTCCTGAAATCCTGCTGTAGGGTATTACCATATTATCATCTGTTCCATATGTTGTTGGCCACACTCTGCCTATGTTCTGCGCTGCGTCATGGGGCTGTGTCCTCACCGTGCAGCTGTAGTTGTTTCTGCAATAGCAGGCTCTGGAGGGCTGCACCAAGGGCTTGGTGGGGTGCCTTCATATTCCTATATCCCTCATCTTGTAGAACAAATCTGTGAGTGGGAGTAATGGCTTTCCAGATGGAAACATTGGGAGGAGTGATTAATACTAGTAGTAACTACTACTAGTAACTTCTTTCAATGTAACTTCTTTTACATGACCAAGTTGACCATGGAGACACCTAAAATAGCAGATAAGCACCTGGTAACCCAAAGAACTGCTGGTTCTGTGGTTGCAGAAGTAAAAACTTGGATGTCAGATACATTTAGAAAGACTGTCACTATTTTTGTGTTGTAGTCACCTTGTTCTGGTAGATGTTCTCAGCTGTCTGTGTTAGTTTCCTTGCTGCCTTCTTTAAAAGGTCGTGGCAAAATGGTGAGGTTGTGTACCTGCAACACACAAAGTGCAGGTAGTCAAAGAAACTGGGATCCACAGCGAAATTAGAGAGATGCCCTGGTGGGCAGGTACAATGGATAACAATAAAACATGCAATTAGACATTATTCATTGCATGCTAATGATACAAATCTTTAGCTAAGAGCCAAAGGGAAATGAAAACATCGCCATTTTTGGTCTTAAATGGGATTATTTTCTACAACGCTAGTGCCGAAGAACCAAGTTGCAACAGCCTTAATAGATATTGGTTCTGAAACCTGCCTGAGAAAGAAACAGGTTTTATTTCCACTGATGCACAAACTGCCTGCAGTCATGATTGAGGCTGGAAACCAGAAGCTCTTAAAGTGAGCAACCAGGGAAAAGCCTGCAGCTCAGAGTCTGGTACTAACTGAGGTCTGATGAGGGGGAAACACTCCAGAAATTAATATTTCATATAAACAGTGAGTGCTGTTTGTCTCCCCAGGTGTCTTTAAAAAATAAGCTAATATTTGAATTGGGTTTAACAATTAAGGTGGTTTGTTTTTGTCAGTTTGATTGCTGTAATCAAATGAAGAACAAGCAGGATCAAACTTTTCTTATTGGATTTTTTATTGGTCAGTTTGAAATGTATTAAATTGAATGCATTAAATTGACTCTTTATTATATTTGACTACTTGATTCAGTCAGAACAAACGCAAAATGAAATGTTATCAAGAAAAGCAGAAACTACATTTGAGCTGTGAAAAATTTAAAAAATGTACGTTTTCCTCATAAATATCTCTTGAACTCTTGGAAAAGAGAAAAATGTAAAAATAGACTTTAAAACAAACACAAAGTGGAAGAATTTAAAAGGAACAAAATGTGGGACAGATAAGAAATCTCATAAAGTTTACTGTTTTTCATTACTCGTTTACAATGGCATTGCCCTGGCTAGTTTTTATATCGCGTTTAAATTAAATTAGAGCAACTATGAGAATTTGAACATTTGATAATACCGTACAGGTGAGAACAAAGACTGAAAGGTGAGCTGAAAGGTGCTTTGGTTTGAAAGTCTAAGCAGTGTTTGTATGGATCATAATTCAGGGCAGCTACTGCTATTTATACCTTAATTAAGTTTAAATCTTGGGATATCTGAGAGACGCTGACACAGAGCCCTCATTCAGGTGAGTGGGAGTTTAGAAGATGGGCTAGATGATGGAAAGATTTGAAAGTAATAAAATCAATCTGGAAACAGATTGAAAAGTCAGTGAAATGAAGCCAAAATCGGAGTTATGTGTTGGAAATAGTTGTAAAACCCTTGATCTCACAACTAATCTGCTCATCTAAGTGAAAAGCGCAGTCAGGAATAACAGCCCGGTTCCTGACATCAGCTTGAATTTGAGCCACCAGCGACGCAAGGTACGCAGGAATCAAACGATTCGAGTTTTTCAAACCAAGTGATTTCCATCTTATTATTAGGACTCAAAGTTTAACTTCCTCCAAGCTTTGACATGACTTTGGGTAGTTTATGAATGGTTCCAGTGCATTTCTGCAGCATCATTTAATAGGAGTAAAGAACTGAGTATAGAGCAACATGGTTGAATTATCCACTGGGTGTCCTGGACATGGGCCCAGAGGCCTTCATCCACTTGGGGCCCATGTCAAACACAAAACATAAAGTATTAAGAACTCCAGTTACATTCGTTCATTGAATGCATCATAGCATCTAGACAGCCTATCACAATCAGAAAATAAGTCATTTGAGAAACTTTTGAGATATTTGATGATGAAAAACAGAGTTAATCATCTGGAGGTATTTCAATATAGATATTCTAGTTTAGGATTTTACTTGAATGCATCATAGAGATAAAACTACTGTAAAACTCTCTGTAGAAGCACAACTGGTAAAGAAATAGATATTGATGGGAACCCCAGCTAGACAAAATAAGGCAACCATTGGTGTTTTGGACATGTTGAGAAATTCAGTGGCATGAGAACTGTAATTCAGTAATATGACATATGCACCACTGCAAAACAGCTACGCTTATTTGGAAGCAATGCCTGCATGATAAAAGTATTTAATCTCAAGCTGCACTGCAGAATCTCTATTTCAACCTATCAATTTTTACTCACCTCGGCATGCCGAATGCAGGTAGCGGCTGACATGACAGGCGTGTAGCCCCCATTTTCTGATTAATGCAGGCAATAGTTAATAGACAACTTGGGGCACTTAAATTGTGTATAAAGCGTTCAATTTTAGGGCCAGATTCAGGCCAAGATTGTTAATTGTTATTAACCAAATTCAGTTAATAACCAAAACTAAATGATCTGTCCTGACGCAGTAGGAAGCCTTTCATCCAAATACACTCCATATTAATACTATTGATCAATGATAAACATAAATCAAAGACAAGATGGGACTTGACGTTTCACAATGACAGGCAATGTGTTTTATTGTTTGTCCGTCCGTCCGTCCTCTATACCCGTTTTCTTTTCAGGGTGTTGGGGTTGGGGAGATTATTGTGCCTATCTCCATATTCATTGGATGAGAGGTTGGGTACACTCTGGACAGGTTGCCAGTTCATTGCAGTTTTGGGATAACTGTTTCACAAAATATTTAAGAAAGGAAGAAACACATAAGTCCATCATCTGCTCATGAGGGTTTGAGCTCACTGAAGGAAAATTCGCTAAAACTGGTAGGTTCCTACCAAACATGCCTGCTGGAGACGCTAGAATGCTCCCTTCAGACCAGGAATGATTCACTGCTGTGACTGAAGGACAGATGCCCCATCGAGGGTGTTAACAAATTAGAGAGAAATGGAGCATGAGATTAATGGGCATACCTGCAACGATGAATAGCCAAGGCAAGTCAGGTTAATAAACACTTCAAAATAAAGTTAGCTTTTAATTCCTGGCATGACCTGCTGGCAATTAATCCAGACCGTAGACATCCTGCAGACTTGGAACTAATCACATTTCTATTGTTTTTGGGCTTAAAACATCAGGAAACTGGAACAAGGGCTTAGATCATTGTTTTAAACTAGAAACAGTCAGAGGGGGGAATAATGTGCCATTTGCTCATGTTTTTAATGTGAGGTCAGTCACTACAATAGTCTAGCAAAAATGAAAGCGAATGAGGGGCTTTTCATTTTCCTTTGAACAATTCTGTTCAAAGAAAATTATTACTAGCTGTATGCAAACTATGGCTGCTTTCCTTGACCTCCACACAACTGAAAGGGCCCCAGGTATCATGAAGACCGATAAGCCCTGGATGATTTGTAAGAGCAAAGTGGTCTGACGGCATCAGTGATCTGCTAGGCTGATTCCCATGAAGTCCTTCTCCCCCACTGATGCAATGCTTGGGTTTAAGACTTGATGGAAATACTAATTTCAGCGGCTCACAGGGTCTCCAGTCCAGACCAGTACTTAGTTTGACCTGGGATAACACAGTCTGGGTGGAAAACAGGGGGCTTTTTTATGTTTAATGCAGAAAAGGTCACTGAAAGTCAGTGCACAGGGATATAAAATGAAATGACAGGAAAATGTATGGATTCATTTGACCTGAGAGGGAACGATGAGTCAGATCAGAAGGAGGAAAGGCTCGCAAAAATGTCAGCTGGAAAAAACGATAAAGGAGAAGAAGGAAGGAGAAAATATATTACCCTGTGATGGACAGATGAGCAGTTAAGGAAAGAGACAGTCAGGTAGTAGAAAAGATAATTAATTACAAGAAAGAAACAAAAAAAAGTAAACATTTTGATAATTACTCTTTACTCTGAGCTTTTAAACTGTGCAAATGATTATGACTGGTGCCTAAAATCAAGCTGATGTGACTCCTTTCTGTCTAAAGATCAACCAACCATTGTTCTAATGTATTTTACCACTGAGTCTCACCTTATTGTAATCTTCCTAAGTCGCAAAGCTTTCAGTTTATTTTGTTCATTCAGTATTTATTTTGTTATTTTGTATTTATTTATCACTGCAACCCTTCTGCCCCAAAACCAGAGTAGATGATCAGCTGAAGATCTGAAGTTCTGGGCCAGACTTTTGCTGGAGTTTTTCCTCATTTTGTTTTTCCATTTTGTACTGTAGGTCCATGTGAACTCGGTCACAAACACGCAGAGGATAGAAAAGGCAGACAGAACAGTTCAGAAGTTTACACGCTGCTTTTTTAAAAACATTTTTAAAACAAGAAGCTGAGTACAGGGAGCTGGTGGAGCACTTTTCTGGGGACAGCAGTTTAACAGATTTGTTGAAAGGTAAGTTAAATGATCTGGTTGTCTGTTCTGACAGAGGAGGAGAACGGATGTTTTCTGGGACGAGGTGAATATTCCCACAGAGGCTGAGTCTGACAGATGGTGGTGATTGAAGGCTTGTTGGCACTGAATCTCACTCTGTTTATCCTTTCAGGCGGAGGTTCTGAGTGGAGCGGTCGGTGTTGGAAGGTGGACAGGCAGGTGAGCAGAAGGTAAGCGGAGATAATCTTTGTGTCCAAGAGGCAGGTTCCAGGAGCAAAAGGGAACAGTAGATCTCACATGGAGGATAAATCCACGGAGCATTGGAGCAGGGAATCCAGCACAGACGCCAGAACAATCCTGGAGGAGAAGAATCATAAACTCAGGTAGTTTGGGCCAAGAAAAGAGAAACAGCTTTAAAAAGGCAGGCCAGATTACCACGCTGGAAGAGCTAACAATCTGAGGTCTCCTCCTGGTTCCGGCTCCTTATAAACACCTCCTGATCAGACTCAATGAGCTGCATCTGCCAGTCACACCCTGTAGAGAGAAGTAAGAAGCAGCACAACACACACCAACCTGCGCACAGCTCTGCAGACATGACACCATTCACAACAAACGTCGTCTGGAGGCAGGACAAGCAGATCCAGAAAATGTTCCTCGTGTGAGCATAAGACTAGGAGGGCTTGAATACCACGACATGGCAGCACCATCAGGTTGTGGGCGAGAACCTCCCTGAACTTAAAATGCAGTGGCTTGGTTTGATGATCAGCTTCAGGTGCAGACAGAGCAGCAGGATGCCAACAGAATCACTTCCTGTCCATGACACAGTGGCAGCTCTTGCAAAGTCCAGTATGCACTGGGAACTAGCTTGACTGTGAAACCATTCCTTGTATCCATATTCTAGCTGGACATGATGGGAAGTGTTCAGCTGCACAATCAAAGTCTGCTGACTACTTCAACACTCAGGGTAAAGATCTGGTCCAGTGTTCTCCTCAATCCAATCCAACACCTCAGAATAAACCGAGGAATACCAAGCCATGGGATTCATTGTTAGTTGTTGCACCCCTCTGGTTCCCAGTTTAGAAATAAGAATTAAACCACCACAAATGTTGTTCTGGTCCTCCAATGAAATATTTTCAACCTAAACACACCATGAAAATATTTCAACATCACCAAGAACATTTAAATAATCACTTTTTTAGTTTGAATTTTTCAATTTTTATGTCAATCTATGTAAATAAAGATGAACCAACACAGATAAACCAGTGACACTAAGGAGAAAAATGCTAATAAATATCAGAAAGTGCTGCTGGCCTCATGGCTGTGGGTTTATTTTCCATGGAAGCTCCACTTTGCTCTGGATGAGTGGCTGAACTTTTCAACTCATAGCCACAGGCGGAAACATCCACAGAGATAAGAGGGAGATGGGCAGACAGCGGAAAGAGAAGAAACACGGGAATAATCTGAAAATCAAAGATGTGGAGAAAGAAGGGCGAAAATGGAAACAGTAAGGATGAGTGATGGAAGAGCGTGGAGTTATTTAAAGGTCACGTCTTTCTCAGGACCGAGCGTTCCAGAACCAGGTTCTTCTGTTTCCCCGTCTCTGTGTTAGTAAACCAATGACGTCTCTGTCCAGAACTATTTCACCGTCTCAGAATAATACCCTGTTCTTTATATTTCTTTACGTTGTTACATTAAACCGAGAGGAAGAGTTAGTTAGTTGTATCTATCTCCAACGTTTAACATCAGGTTCAGTTACTGATGTGAAAAATAGCTTTCAGACTGGTTCTGATGTGAAAACTGGTCATCTCTGATGGTTTTTTTTTATCTGTCTATTTATTTTTGTAACATTTACCATTTTAAGATGTTCAGTTAAACTGGAAACGCGGAGTGTAATATTGATTTTCTTCTCAGTGGAAATCCTCAATGTTCTCTCTGAAAATTAAGGTTCTTTTTGTTGAAAGTCCAGAACACAATAAAAGAAGAACAAATATCTTCAGTTTTCGCTTTTCTGTCACACGTACATGTTTTAGATCAAACGTTATTTAATACCAGATAAAAATAACTTGAGTGAGTAAAAAAAACAACTTTCAGATGATTTATTTATTTCAGATGATTTGTTGAGGAAGAACCAATCAGGCACTATGAGAAAAGACGTTTCCTCACCTTGTTAAATAACTGTGATCAACCACATTAGTGCCTGGCCCGTCCGATTAAGAAATCATTTAACAGAACACCATCAACCCCTCATCCAGGAGGTCACATCTAAAGCTCTGCAGGCCTTAGTGAAGGTCAGAGGTCATGATTCAACAATCAGAAAGAGGCCGGGCAAAAATCCAAGGTCAAAACCACAGCTGGTGTAAAAGAACACAAAGGTCCGTTTCACTGTTCCAAAGAAACATCTTGATGATCTCAAAGACTTCTCAAAGGGAAAATATTCTGAGGGCTGAAGAGACAGAGGTAGAGCTTTTCTTGCAGGCAAACATGGCGATGGTAGTGAGCTGATCTGAGTCTGCTTTCCTGCTTCAGGATCTGGACGACTTGGAACCATGAATTCTGCTCTCTAACATAAAATCCTGAAGGACAATGTCCAGCTGTCCGTTTTTGACCTTCCACTCAAGCTCAGTTGGCTCCTGCAACATGACAATGATCCAAAACACACCAGCAAACCACCTCTGATTAGATAAAACCGAAAAGGAAGGTTTTGGTGTGGCCTAGTCAAAGTCCAGACTTAATCTGTTTAAACTGCAAGAGACTAAAATTCTTCCACGATGATGAAAGAGCCCCATTGCAAAGATTAGATGATAGAGGATGGATAAACGGCATGTATCTGTCTTCCCTTTTAAATGATCTGAATTCTTATTGTTATTCTATTCATTCAAGCTTCTGTTTTTATGGATTCATCAGAATCTTTCTGACAGTCATTAGTTCAGCTTTATAACAAACACGTGTTCATCTGCCCATTTGTTTTATTTTTCATCACTTTTCCATCATCTCTGCCCGTTTCTTTCCTCCTGAAGGTGCGAACTTTACGTGTCTTCTGAGTGATGGGTTCACGAAACATCTGAACATCTTCCTGTCAGCGTTCCTGAGCCGATCGGCCCAGAAAGTGTTCCGTGTTGTTCTGTTTGACTGAAAGCCGATAACAGCGCATTCATTTATTCATACACAACAACTCCTGTTTTTCTCTCTGCGCACCGTCGCTGGCAGCTCGATAACCAACAGGGCAAAGGTCAGATGAGAACACCTGCATCCAGAGGGAAAAACCATCATGGATGGAGACAGGCCCATTATGTTCAGGAAATCCATTTCTGTTCGTGGAAGCTCGCGGCAGACTGAAGCGACCTTTTCTGAGGTCCTGAAAGCAGGAATAAACGCAGCGTCTCTGCTGAGTGGCGGATCGATGGAAACCTCACTGACAGACTGTGTTTGACGTGTTCTGACAGCAGAGATCACGCCAGGCTGCTTTCCCACAATCCATTTCACCTTCACACCGCTTCACAGATACTAGAAGTTTGAAACTGAAACACGACAAAGTTTCAGAAGCTGCTGCACTCTGTTTTCTTCTAATCTGCGCTCTCGGGCTTTAATCAGCCAGGCGCTGATCAGACTTTTTCAGACATATTCCAAACATGAATGATACAAAAGCTTCAAAGTCAAGATGAAGCAACAGTTTGCTATGATTGGTGGCTTTTTGCTTCGGTTCGGGTTGGTTCTCTCTCACTTTGTGTCATTTTAGGAGCAGATCAAGTCTTTCGTTGACTTGACTCCAGTAAAACTCAAGTAGGTCATGTGAGGCTGCAGACAACTGAAAAGGGAGCGAACTCTAAAGTGAAAATGGAATCAAAGTTGAGGTAAGTTTCGATGAGTCACCCCAGACAAAGGTTAGTACTCCAACAGAGAAAGCAGTTAATCCTGTGAGCATGATCTCACACAGGAGGCCCAGGGTGGATCTTCTCACCGGGAGACTTTGCTGAGTTTCTTGACTCACGTGTGCGAGCTCAGCTTGAGTGTTGCTTTGCTGCGAATGTCTGCAGGCTAATTGTAGGTGTCAAGTGGTTTGTTGAAACATTCACAGCTCCATGCTGGGACTTTATTTTGGGTTGAGTTATTTAGGAGGAAAAAACAACTAAATGATTTAACATCTCAGGAGAAGATCTGGGAGAAACCAGATATTTACTTATGCTCATTTTTTGCTCATTTTCTAAACATTTAATCAGAAACGTTTCCTGCTTTCGGTGAGTTAGGATTAAGAAAATTATTTCTCTTTGCTAAATGCCAGAACAATGAGAGACAGAACTCAGCTGGACAGTTTGAAAGAGAGCCTCAAAGGTTCATGTACATACTATGCCTTTTTAAACAAGTTTGGAAAGCAGAGATGATGTCATAGCTTTTTAACCTTCTGATAGGTTAATTCACAACAGAGGTTCCCAAAGTAGGGGGCACCCCCTGGGGAGGGGTGGGGAGGGAGGGGGTGATCAGTGCCATTGCAGGGGGGGGGCACAGTATAAATAACTGAAAAAAAGAATGCTTGGACACTGTTAGCATAATGGACACGTTTCTGGTGGGGCTCCCACAAAAACGTAAAAAAGAAGATGAAGAATCACCAAATTTGCTTCCAAAACAACTTTCTTCAAAGCCAAAGGTTAGAAAATATGACAAATCATATCTTGCCTTTGGATTCACCTGCACAATGGTGGGTAATGAGGAGAGACTGTTGTGTGTCTTAAAGTGCTAGCTTGTGACATTTTGAAGCCAAACAAGTTCAGATGCCACTTGGAGACAAAACTTCCAGGGCCCAAAGATAAGGCAGTTGATTTTTTTCGACAAAAACTCGTAAACTGCCATGCCCAGCAATGTCTCTTTACTAAAGCTGCAAATGTACCGGCAAATGCTCAACTCAGCTCATATAAAGTTGCCTACCGGGTGGGAAAGTGTAAAAAGCCGCACACAATCGCGGAGGAATTAATACTTCCTTGTGCTATGGACATAGTTTCAACTATGATTGATGACACAGCAGCCAGCAAACTACGGGCTATTCCTCTGTCCAATAATACTATCGGTAGGCGCATTAATTGTCATGATGTAGGGTTGTTTGGTTTTTGGTTTCGGGTTCTTTCCTTATGTTTTTCACTGTTCAAGTTTTGAATCATGTTTCTGTTTATTTTCCTGGTCATGCTTTTGTTTTGTCATCTTGTTCATGTTTTGTCAAGTTTGGTTTTCGGATCTGATTATGCTTTTGCTTCATGTTTTTCTAGTTTGTGTTCAAGAGTCTCTGTTTTGCTCCAGTCACGTTTTGTTCTGTTAATTAAGGTTATTCGGTTCACCTGCTTCAAGTTAATCTGTCTCCTTGCTCCACCTGGTTTTCACGCCATATATTCACACTTGTTCTGTTAGCCGTCGCGGAGACATCTCTCATGCTCATGTCTTGTTTTCAGATCATGCTCTGGTTTTGTGATTCATGCATAGCCTGTTTTGCCAACCTTCCCATGTCTGTTTTTGCCTATCTTGCCTGTCCGTTTGTTGTTTTGGTTCATGCCTCCTTCTGTGAGTGAGTTTTGTTTTAGTTATTAAATCCTTTTTCACCTACCGTCACGCTGCCTGCTCGTCTGCATTGTGGGGTCCAATATCTGGCAAACCGTAACATTAATGACATTTCAAAGGACGTAGAGGAGCAACTTAATGATAAGGTGCGTGAGTCCCGATGGTTGTCACCTGGGAAGGTATTGTCCAGGGTCTTTGAGCAGCACATCTTTTTGAAGGAAGGCAGTGGACTTACCCACACATTTTCCTGTAACAAGTTCCTAATGAAACTTGCATACCTCAGTGACATATTTTTAAAACTGAATGAACTGAATTTGCAGATGCAGGGCACAAACACACACCTCCCACATCTTGCAGATAAAATAACATCATTCATCAGAAAACTTGAGATGTGCAGCAGCGACTGAAAAACGGTAATGTGGACTCATTTGAGAACTTGAAATTATTCATTGAAGACAACAAGCTGCAGAACACAGTAATCTCATGCATGCAAGCACACATCTCTGGTCTTCAGAAACATTTCCTGAGATATGTCCTGGTGCAGGATTCCAAAGAATATGACTGGATCCGTGAATCTCTTCAATGCAAAACCACCTACAAACTTCAGCACATCAGAGGAGGAACAGTTCATTGATGTCACCTCTAATTCAACAATGCGACTACAGTTTAAGTCAAAGACACTGGCTGCATTTTGGATTGGAGTGGAGAAAGATTATCCACTGCTAGGTAAGAGAGCCCTGGCCATACTTCTCCCTTTTGCCACATCCTAACTTTGTGAGATAGGTTTTTCTGCTGTGGCCTCAATCAAGACAAAATACAGATCAAAGCTGGACACTGAAAATGAACTTAGAGTGTGAATCTCACATCTGCAACCCAGATTTGAGAAGATCTGCAGCAACCAGCAGGCTCACACCAGTCACGAAAAATATTTATGAAAGATGTTGTTTTCACAAGAAACCTTATTTTTCACATTTTTGAAAAACGGGTTAATAGCAATGTTGAATATTGTTATACTGTAAAAAAAATTAACATTTGAAATATTTACACTGTAAAAGGTAAAATGGTTTGTTGTTTTGTTACTTGAATGACTCTAGTTTATTTTATTTCAACCTGTAATTTACTGCAGTTTACTGAGTTGTAAAATAAATTGCAATAGCATTTGAAAACAAAATACGTGTGTCTCGTCGGAGGGTCGATGTGTGCTGGGCTGGATGGCAGCAAAATTTACCTACGAATCAAAGGGGGGCCCAGGACAAAATGTTTGGGAACCATTGATTTACAACATTTCATTGTAATAGGGGCCAAACACACTGCCTCCTTGTGTGACATCGTGGAAAAATCTAAAGAAACCATCTCAGACATGAGAAGATACATGTGGACCTCCTCAAGTCTGGCTCATCCTTGGGTCCAAATTCCAGATGCCTCACGGTGCCACATTCATCCGCTTAATCAACTCTATGCCACTATAACCAGCATGGGGATGTCCAGCCATCATACTGTTCAGGAAGGAGACAGGTTCTGTATCCAAGAGATGAAACCTCAGGAAGATGCTGGCTGAAGCTAGTCGGAGATGTCATTATCTACAGTGAAAATAGTCCGGTATCAACATGGACTGAGAGGCCACTCAGACAGGAAGACGCCATTACCCTACAAACACAATATAAAACGTCAGATTGCAGTTTGCTAATGCACTCAGGGACAAAAATATTAATGTCTGGAGACGTCTCACAGTCAGATGAAGCTAAAATGAAAGTGTTTGGTTATAATAACCACCATTACATCTGGAGGAGAAAGGGGGAACCTTCCAAGCCTGAGAACACCATTCCTACTCTGAAGTATGGGGGTGGAAGCATCATGTTGAAGGTTTGTTTTGCTGCAGGAGGGACTGGTGCACTTTACAAATTAAATGGCAACATGAGGAAAAGCAACACCTCAAGACTCAGTTTAAAGGTAATTCTACTAAATATTAAGGAAATGTATGCAAACTTGTGACTCTGAAGAAAATTAAGCACCTGATTTAAAACGAGTTGTGGCTTATTATTCTGTAATTTAGCAAATAGAAATAATTTGACTAATTCTGACATGATGAGTAAAGGTTTAATGTCAGAATGAGAAAATAACCTCATGTTTCTCTTTAGGTAACATATGTAAATATATGGTTTCAAATGTACATTTACAATTTTTTTACACAACCACCACCTCAAATGTATTTTATTGGGATTTTGTATTATAAACCGAAACTAGGTGGTGCATATTAGTGAGATGAAAGGAAAAGATGCCTTGAATTTGTCTTCAAGCTCCACACACTGGGGTTCCTCAGAATGAGCTTTAGCATCTCACCAAGGAGAGAAATATCTGGGTTTCCCTCCTGGACCTGCTTCCCCCATGACCCAATCTCCAATAGGTGGGAGACAATGGACGGATGAATGGATGAATGGATTCACCGTCAGTAATTGGTGGAGCCACCTTTCACTGCAGTTAGAACTGTGGGTTTTTAAGTTTCTAGCAGCTTTCCTTGTCTACAGACTGTCATTTTCACCCATTCTTATTGCAAAACTGCTCAAACTCAGTCGGATTGGATGGAGAGCACCTGGAGACACACATTTTCACATCTTGCAACAGATTTGCATATATATTAAGGTCTGAACTTTGACTGGACCATTCTAATCCATGAATATGCTTTAATCTAAACTATCTCATTGTAGCTCTGGCTCTATGCTTAGGGTCATTATCCTGCTGGAAGCTGAAGCTCACCCCAGCAGTCATCTGCCCAGGATTTAGCTCCATCTCACCATCTCTTCCCAGCTTCCCTTACCCCACAGCATGATGCTGCCACCACCATCCTTCACAGCAGGTATGGTGTGTTCCAGGTGAAATGCACAGTTAGTTTTTCTTCACATGTTTTGCATGATAGCCAGAAGGTTCAGTTTTGGTTGTGTCTCCCCACAGCACCTTCTTCCACAGGGTTGCTGTGGAAGAAGTCAATTTTCTCCAGTTTTAGAGCTCTGAGTTAATTTCTGGTCCTGGACAGTGTAAGAACAGATGAGTCTAGGATGAGGAGGAAATTACTTTTTTGAAACCAATTCTTGGTTTTGAGATTACTTTGTTCTCTTTTACAGTGCAGCTATTGTTTGGTACTTGGCTCAAAACAGCTCTTTGTTTTAATTTTTTCTTTATTTATTTACAATTATTTAACTTTTTTTTAACTAAATGTAATTCTCAACATCTCAGACTATCAAAGGAAAGTACTTTTCTTTTACCCCTTCTAAGGAATAAATCACAGGACTGCAGAGGCCAGCTCTTTGCCTCCTGGTGGGTGAAAAGTAATTAAAATTGAGAAACTTTGGGTCTGAGGTATGATTATTTGACTCAGAACCTAAAAGAGACTCTCTGTAATTCTCAGCTGGACATGCCAAACACCAGCGTCACGCTTCAACAACCTCCCTTTCTAGTGAGAATGTGTAGACACAAGTAATGAGCAAATAATAGAGAACAGTTTTCAACAAGATGTCATGGCCCACTCTAAGCAGGAGCCAGGAGAACCAGCAGAGATGTGGGTGCAAATTGGCTCCTGGAGTGTGATGACTGGGAGCTCAGTGCAGGAGTCACTTAAAGTAACATTTCTTTTAGTAAAGTCTCTGAAACCAAAGAAGAAAAAGTTTCCATTTCATAGCGTGTGAAGAGTGAGGCGTCCTAACTGCAAAACAATCAATGATAGAACAACGACACCTGGCAGCAAATCCCTGATCATGGATTTATTGTTAATATGGATTATTGACTTGGAAATCCTATTGAAAGGGCCCAGTTCCTCTTTACTCCCCACTGTGAGTCCACTCAAGTCAAAACATGGTAAAGACCTGGCAAAGAGACTGAATCAATCCATCCATCCATCCGTCCATCCATCCATCCATCCATCCATCCATCCATCCATCCATCCATCCATCCATCCATCCATCCATCCATCCATCCATCCATCCGTCCTGTACTTGTACCAACGGACCAAGAATGGAAATCCGTTCTTCTCCACAGCCACACCACCAGTTTCTCGCTGGGAAACCCAAGGTGTTCCTAAGCCAAAACATACCCTTTAAGTTCTGTTTCTCCTTCCAGTTTAATGCGTCTGAATTTTTAAAAGGAACCGTCCATGGGCATCCTGATCAAATGCATGAACCACCTAAACTGTTCCATGTGGAGGAGCTGCTGCCCCTTGGGTGACAGAGGTCATCTTCTCTCTAACAGACTGGAACTATGGCCTGATTACTGCAGATGATGGTCCTACATCCTGGCATTAATCCTAAACAAGACACCAGACACCCTAGAATCAACCCCAACGCAGAATAAGAAGCCCACCTCTACCTGTTGAGAACCATGACCTCAGACCACTTCCATGCATGATTTGAAGACACCAACAGAATCACATCATTTGCTCCAAAAGCACAAGGAGACCATGAGGTTCCAAACCCAGACCCCCATCCTTTCCACCTCTACACCCTAGACTGAAAATCAGCCTAACTTTGTGCCTAGAAGGCTCTGCTCTTGGTTAGGATGATAAAGACAATGTCGGGTGCAGTTTCTGTATTCTAGAACCTCACTGAATAGAGATAACATTAAAACGTTCCCAGGTTCTTGTAAATATTCAGCTCCAGTCCTCCCATTGCAAAAGAAAAATGCATTTATTCTTTTTCCAGGTTGGTCAGTGTAAAGTAAGTAAGTAAGTAAACAGATGTCATGTCAATCAAGCCAGCATTTTAGTTTGGACTTCAGTCCGGTCCAGAAAGATCAGCCAACCCGCCGCCAGCCCATCAGTCCCATCTTTGACTCAGGCGGCACAGATCTGAAGTGAAGGCGCTTCGTTTCTCTGTCTGCCTTTTATTTGAGAAACCCGTTTTGGCTGCAGAGTTGTAGAATAAATCCTTCACAGCAGGCGGCCTCACAATGAACAGAGAGCCTTTTTATTCTGTTTTTCTGATCCAAAACACCCACTCTTCTGAACTGGTGCTTCGCTCTCAGCCAACGTTCTGCTTCAGCCAGAACTTTGTCCAATCTTCCCAGTTACTGACCGACTGTTTATTTCCATCAGATCTGTGTTAAACCTACACTTTTGTACTGAAATCAGATCTGAGTGGGTATAAAACCATAGTTCTCAGGCATGGCGGTGGAAATCAGCGCAGAGGAACACCGTGTGATTGTGCTGACGGCTCCCACTCACAGCGACTATGAAGAGAACCTGAGAGCTGCTGGAGATGAACGCTGTCGAGCTCATGCGGTGGGATCATCCAAAGAGGCAGTTGGCAGCATCCTCTCTTTAGGCAATCAGCCGAACAGCAGGGGGCGACGGTCCAACATGAAGAGGTCAGACATGAGTGAAGCCAACAGCACCGGGACACGCTGTCCGATTTAGTTAGAGACAAACCAGAAGCAGAATTTTTTGCTTGCTCAGTTAGGTCAGGCTTTTGTTTCCATGTGAAAAAGGTTGTTTTTATCCATCTTTTCAAGACTTAATAGAGAATATTAGATTTTTTTTCTCCATTTCCTTTTAGAGTTTGTTTTACAAATGTGATGCTACAGATATAAGACTATTACTGCAGCAAAGAGTAACACTGTCTGATTCTGGTTCTGTAATCAGTTTAACCCTTTATATTCATCATGGTATCAACATGGTATCACTAAGAATGACTAATTCACTCAGTTTAGGATTACTGGACTTTTTAATCACAATTTTAACTTTACATTTGGTCTTCATTGGGGTTGTTGGGAATTAAAATCATTGATGTGTTCAGTTTGCATGTGTATGCATAAAACTGAGATGTAACATGTATTGTGAGCCTGAGAGGGAGAAGTCACAGAGGTCACAGCAGGCTTCAGGTTGGAGAAAGGGTTAATTTCAGGTCAGGATGTTAGCCAGCAGCTGTTAGCAGTAAATGCGGGTTGTTCGGCATGATATGGGCAATAAAGTTCTCCCATGGGGGTTAACTAATTTATAGTGGGGACACAGGAATTATGAAAACTCCATTAAGGACCTGTGGCTTCGTAACTAATTCCTTTAAAAGGAAGTTTCAAACCGTCAGCTTTGAAGTAAGGGTATACAATGCTTTAACACTTATGCTAAGACAGACCACTCGGTGAATGATTCAGAGATGAGAAATGCAGGCCAGGAAGAGGACTAGGAGAGATTCAAATGGACAGATTTTATATTCCAGAATCAGCTTTTTTTATTTGACCTTTGCTGGTGGTTCCTCTGGACCTCTGAGGGTGGGCATTGCGAGATGTGTCCTGGTGTGCAGCATCACTACAGGCAGGAAGTGCTGATTGGGCCGTACCAAGTGCAGGTTCTTAATGGGGATGACAGAATGGCTAAATGCCCCAAATGTTTTTTATTTTCTTTAACATTGGAGTTGGTCATGTGCTTGCAATCATCATTGCTCATTAGTAACTTGAATTACCTGTAAGGTAGCACTGTTGCCTTGCAGCAAGAAGGTCCTGGGTTCAACTCCTGGCTGGGGGTCTTTCTGCATGGATTCTGAATGTTCTCCCTGTGCATGTGTGGGTTCTCTCTGGGTACTCCAGTTTCCTCCCACAGTCCAAAAACATGACTGTTAGATTAGTCGGTCTCTCTAAATTGGTGTTAGGTTAACAAGCTAGTTTACAGTTAAGTTGCTGTTAAAGCTAAATGTGTTCATTTGACCTCTTCTAATGGTCCTGCCCCACCCATATGATTTCTGTGTGTGTTTTTCTCCTCAGTTCTGGCTTCTTGGTCCATTACAGTAACAGAGCTTTCCTATGTCAGCCGTGTAGCTGCTGTGCAGGTGTGTGAGATAACTGAGGCGACAGGAGGAAAACATGGTGTTTATCAGTGAAGAACATGCTCGTAAATTAATCAATAATACTACATAAAAATTAAATAGATTCATTTTAATTATGATTGTCATCACTTGTTTCAGCTTCTGTGCCCGACTAAGCATCCATCAGGGCTCATGTATTCGATTGGTAAAGCTGTCTGACTGGATGAATCCACATCGCTCATCAAGCACAGTGTTAAAGCCAACAAATCTACCTGAAACTCTGACCTTCTGAATTCTGTAGGACTTTATGTCTCTGTGACACCAGGTGACCTGATTGTTTACTTCAGGATGAAAAAAACTCAAAAATCTGGAGCGAAACTATTTGAGACTCCTTCCCTTTTTCTCTTTCTCATCGGGACACGATGTGTTGCCTTTATAAATCTTTTAGCCTACTTCATGCTGTCAGACAGGTTCTAATAAAGTTTTTCATCCATGGTAAAATATGGCAACACAGAGTCAGGTTTACCTGAAAAGACATCTGAAAATCTTATTGAGGTTATCTTTGATATTAACATTTGTTTGATCATTTAAAACATTGAAGTTTGACAATAAAGCATTAAAAAAAATCTTTAGCGGGGCAAATACTTTTTCTTTTCCCTCCCTTCAGTCTCAGGGCAAAACTGTTTATTTCACATCAAGTGTTTTTATAGAATTATTTCACCAAATGAAATGATTTAAAGATAAACATACATGTTTTATAACTTCAGACCTGGACTATTTGAGTGATTGTTGAGGTATGCATTTGGTTTGACTCCTCCATAATAAATCATAAGGTCAAAGGTTTTTTGGTTGTTCTCGACCTTCTCTTTCAGGACACATACTGTTTCCTGTGGATGCTGTAGACATTCTGCAGAACGTCTCTGTTGTTCTTCAACTTTATATTTTCAGATAAACTCATCTCATTGTTTATTGTTGCAAAATAAAACATCTCTTAACCCTTTATAAAGGAGAGTGAGACCTTTTAAACATGTCCAATAAATGTATCAGGGCCCAGAGGGGCCCCTGTTTTATGAACCATGATGTAATAGACTTCAGATCCCTGGGTCATAGCACAGAGTCTGAGCCGTCATCACTTATATTTCAGCCATATTTCAAAAGCATATGCAGAGGAACTTCTTGTCATTGGGAAGTTTTATGTGCAGACGGAAACTGAGCTCTTTTAAAGCATTCTGGGCACAAAACAACCTCCCTCTTTCCCAAAGCAGAAGATAAACCTGTGTGTTTAATTTATGAATCCCAACTAATCTGATGACTAGCCCCAAGTAACAGCTGGTCTCTCTAAAAGTTAATTAACCAGCAATGTTTAAAAAAACCGTAAGGGACATTTAAGTGTTTTTCTCTGACAAATGTCTAAAGACGGTTCTTCAATGCCCCAAAAGGCCGTTCAGATAAAAAAAATTATTTGTGCCGCTTTGTTCTTCATAAAAACACACGATGGCCTGGAAGCAGCTTGGAGAACTTTTAATTTTCTCATCAGCAGGATAAATTATTTTCCATTCGCAGGGGTTGAAGGATTCAGTCGACAGGTAAATACTTTAAAATGACTTCTGGGGATTTTCAACGGCGACTAAAAGCTGTGATTGTTGGTTGTCTGCCATAAATAGACGTTCTACAAATGCTCTGCTGTACAGCTCTGACCTACTAATACAATCCAACTATATGTTCCATTTAATGAATAGAACAGACCAGAGCTTCTTATTTTTATGTTTTAATACTATTAGGGGTCTCTTTTACAAAATCAAACATAAGTACATTTCAGTTATTCTAAATTAATATGTATGAGATTAAAGCTCAGAATTACAGTTTAATGGGTTAAAATTGGTAAATCATTCATTTAATTGCATAATGGTGTTGACGTGAGATTGAAGGAAGACCCAAATGCAGAACTTGATACAGGCAAAAAGGTTTTTTTAATAAGGCAAAATAAGAAAACTTACAAAACTCAGGAACACAGCTTGGAGTAAGGACAGAGAGCCACACTGAGCAATGGAAACACAGGATATCATGCTGACCATGAGGAACAACAACGGACAAGAGGCAGTTAAACAAACAAGGAACCAGTGGTGAGAGATGAAAACCAGAGGGTATAAATAAAGAGGTAGGGTGAAGAATGGACTCATGAACCAGGGGGACTAATCAGGAGAAATATGGAGCAGCTGGTGGCAGGGAGAATGCAGGGCAACTGAAGGAGGGAGTCTAATTAACACAGGGAAGCATGGAGTCCAGGGAAGTAACAAACATCTAAACACAAGAATGAATCATGAACCTAAAATACAATGAATAAACTAACATGACAGCAACAGAAGTACATAAACAGAGAAACAGACAAGAAAGTCAAACTCAAACCTAAAACAGGAGAATCATGACATTTAACTATTAGACATCTTTGCTCATACAACCATATTCAAGGAAAATGCAGCAACTGCGATAACTTTATACAGAAAAGCAAAGGAGACTTAAAGATTAGCATTTTAAAGGTTGAAGGTATTTGACAGCTAGGGTTAGGGTCCAGTATTTTCCCCCTTAAATGTTTTTTTTTGTCACACTTAGGTGTTTCAGATCCGACGAGTTGTAATATTAGAAAACAATAACAAGTAAAAACAAAAAGCAGTTGATTTTATTTATTAAGGGAAAAGCTTAAAGCCATACTGGCCTTATGCTGTGAAAAGTAGTTGCTGTCCTTTTAAAATCATGATTTAACTGATTAACCTTAGTTTTTAGCCCAACACGGGGTTTAATGTTACAACCAGACTCATAGAATCAAGAAATCACCAAAATAGTACCTGTCTGGCAACATGAAGTAGGCTTAAATATCTCAAAAGCAACACATCCTTCACTGATAAAAAAACAAAAATAATATTAACTGATGATCAGATGAGAAACAAAGTCTCTGCAAAGGTTTCAAAGTCATTTCTAATGCATTCCTCCACTATCCACAAATGGAGAAGATATGGTGGAGTGGTGAACCTTCCCTCACCCAGGAGGTCACTAAAGAACCCAGAACAACATCTAAATCTCTGCTGGGCTCAGTTGCTCCCCATAAGCAGGGATTGTTGGCCTTAATGCAGATGATTCCTGACCTGATGGACCTTTGTCTTCTCTTTTCTCTCCAATGTAAGCCCTTTAAACATATTTAATGAATCAGTAAATATATCAGTGAGGAGGAAATGTAATTCAGGCGAGGTGGATTAACATGAAGGACGTTTTACACTTGCAGCTCAGAGACCATCTGCTCCATCCTGGGATCTCCATATTCCCCTCCAGCATGGATAATACCACAGGTTTTTCTTCTAATTGGTTCCGGACGCTCTCTTAGGTGCCAGTTCTCCACTGGAAGTATCCCATTAGACAATTAATGTTTTTAATTCTGGCTGCGGTGTTGATATACAACGTGTTTCTGTCCTGTTTTATTCCTATGTTTCAGCGAGAGTTTTTAAATGAAAGAACTTAAATACTTTGTGGTATTTTGGAAGTGAATGTAAACAGTTACACAGCGAGTTACTCTGGTGCTGATAATTATTATTCATAGTTTAAGCAGTACTCTTCCCTCCTGGGCTGGTTGCTCTATTTATCCCAAATGTCTTTTATTAATAAAACACGAGCTGCTGCTTTCATTTATTTATTTCTACTGATTGTGTTTTCTCCTCACACTCATTAGTAATGCAGCAGCTCAGCTCACCTTTGATTTGCTGAAGGTATTTCATCCCCAGGGTCCACCGCCAACCAACTTGTTCTGTGTTCCAGTGTTTTCTAGGCGTTTATGCACCTCGGTTTGAGTTGTGAGGGCCGTGCATTAAAATGCAAATACATTCTACCTACAAGAAACAAGTCTGCAGGAAACAGAATCTAAACCCATAAAAACGAGCTGGAGATTGGCTCTTGGACAATGAGACGGATGCTGCATGACAATAAAAAGAGGGAATGGCCATGGATGCTTTTTTCCTTGGAGAAATTGTTTTATTCTGTTTAAAAAATACGTCCCAATGGAGCAGAGTGATGAGAAACAACGGAAGATAAAGCTGGTATGATGACTGAATATTTGGAAAACATTTTATTGTCTGATAAAACAGAGAGAGTTTATCAAGTCCCTGTGAGAATCAATGTTCTCCACTTTCCTCACGGTGTCAACAGTGATTACATCTGGAATACTTTGGAAAACATGGGATTTAAAGATTTTCCAGGTGTCAACAAGTATGGAAAATGAACATAGAAGGTTTTCAGACTTTATGTCCCTATCAAAGCAATAGTGGACATTTAGGTCCGTTCGTCTGTCGGTCCGTCATCCTCTTCCTCACGGTAATCGGTTTTTGCAGGTTAGTTAAGCTCGACTGCTGTAGAAACATCTGCCACAAAGCGATAGTTTGGCTTTGTTTGTGACTCAGGAATGATCCTGAAAACGTGTAGAAGAACTTCTGATGTATGACTGAACTTCTCACCTCATCATTAAGATAGAGCTTGGCCACCTTCAACCTCTTGTGAAGGCAACCTCAGTCTTTCAGTCATGATCCTCATCTTATGACCACAGGGTTGTCCTTTTGGCTCAGCTCATTCTTCAACACATCACACAGAAGCAACAGCCATATTCGTAGCTCCATTTGTCCATCTCCAGCTGCACCCCATCATCTCTCATCAACAACAAGATCTTTGAACCCCTCCACTGGAACCCTGACCTTCAGCAAGCGATGAGCCGCACACAGAACCAGATCATCTGCAAACAGTCCCAAACAGGACATCCTCCTTCTATCCTCCTGTCCATGAACACCAGACTGGTGGTGTTCAGTGGTATTATATTGATAAAATACTGTTCATGTTGCATGGTTTCAGCAATGCCATTAAATGCTTTACAGGAAAGACGATGGTTTCAATAAAACCTGTCTGAAGAACATCAGACGCTGAGAATGAAGAAAAGACTCACCTTTTTGGTGTTGCTGAGGGGCTCATGATTCCCCTGAAAATCACTTGCTTGGAGAGCTATGACAGGTCTTACACCTCATCCTCACTCTGCAACACACAAACATCTCTACTGCTTGGCATAAACACCAAAAATGTGGGAGTGGGTCTCAGGGAAGCAGGAAATTTGCTCAGATCGTGAAAGAATGGGCTGCTGAGACACAAACAAGCAAAGAATGAATTAGTTATAATCACAGGTAAAAATTAGCAGCTTGGATGTTTCCAAATGGGCACAGAAATGTCAGGCTAGAAACAAACGGATCTTCTGGCTGTGGGTTTAAGGAATCTGTGCAAATGAAAGTTAATGGTTAAAGCTGCTCAACAAGCCACATATTTGAGAGGGCCAGTTTTCCTGTTGAAAATGACGGAAGAAAACTAGCAATTATCTCATCTCCTGATTTCTGTGTCCGATCCCGTCTGAGAGGCAGCGGGAGGCTGAGGTGACTGATTGCAGCTATCAACATCTTCAGCGTCTTTAGTAAACTGCTACAAGTCACACAGATTACAATCATCAACACAATGATCACTGAAATGACTAGTTCAGGGCTTGTAATCACAGTTTTCCAAGAAGGAAGCCAATCAAACACAAATAACTGATTACAACGCGATAGGACCACCTTAAGGTTCTGGTGGTTTCTGCAGATGTCTTCCTATAAACTGGAGTTATAATGCTCAGCTGTCTTTAAGATGTTGGGGGCCTCTGGTAGAGGGTGATATTTATGAGTATTTTTCTTATCACTGTAGCACACTTTGTTGCACAGCTGTCAGAGTAGGAGCGGAAAGAAGCACAGCTGGCTGAACCCCAGATTATTGACACAAGCTGTTTGTTTAACCCAGGAAGAACCTGTGGAGATACAACAGGTAGATATTATCATCATGAAACTTCAGGGTTTCTTTATGGGAAAGTCAAGTAACATTCCTCCTAACTCCTTCAAGAAGCAGTTAGATCCAAAATAAATAATGGACAATAGGTAGACCTGGTGAGACCCGGTGCAAAGTGTTCTGAATACCAAGGAGGATGGTTTTCAAAAGAAACAACCAGTAAATTATCCATCCGATCTTCATTCAGCAGCACCAAAACATAAACAACATTTTAAATGATTTCTAAATAAGCTAGTTTCTGAGCTCTGAACAAAAAATAAAGAATAATTAAACCGCAGCTTGACCTCAAACCAAATGATCTACTGAATGAAACATTCTCTCATTTCCTTGCAGTTTTCATCCCAAAGCTCCACCTTTTTCAATAATTTCCTTATTTATCAATCTTATGCTTCAACCGGGACCATCATCATCATCATCAGCAGGGACAATAAAAGCCAGATCAGCAGTGGACATAGTCAGGCTGTCTTTGCTTACAGTCTGTAAAACCCTTGTGTTATTGTTTAATAATCAAAGCAGCTCAAGGACATCCACCCAGGTCTGAACTCAGCAGTTTAACTTTGTTGACTCTTTTACATCCATTTAATCGATCACTTGGTTTTAACTCTGGTATCTTGTTAATGTATTCCCAGTTTGTTCATTACCAACTTCCAGCTGTTACTGGTGGTGGTCAAGCTTTTAATTAGATATCAGAGAATGCTGAGTAATGTCTAATGCTCCAGCAGAGCTGCTGGACTGGTTTGATCTGTGTTGCCTTGTGCAGACTGTGTGTGTGTGTGTGTGTCCAGGCATGATTGTGTGTTCAGTAACACATTATTAATGCTCCCTTGGCCAGCCGTGCGTCACGTTGACTGACAGCTTTCCCATAAAGTTGAGCCTGAGGGAACGGTCGTGAGGCTTCAAATCTGACAGACTCACAGCGCCAGAAAAGCAGTCGCCGGAGGAAACAGACAGACCACCACTGATTGTAGTTAAGTGCTGGGCGAAGAAAAGTAAGTAAAAGTAGAAGAAGAAGCTGTGGAAATAGACGACTGGAGGCAGAGCTGCTTTTAACTGTCAATAAGATGTCAAAGGTTGTGGTTTCTGGTATCGATTGCTGGCTGGACTGTAGCTGTGGAAATACTAAAATATTTTTGAAATCAATGTACTATATAAATATTAAAGTGTGAAAACAAGTACTACTGGTTTCTAAACAATACAACGGGAGCCAGAACTTCTACCGTGTACTTTTTCATCAGTTTTATAGATTGTATAGAGTTTACGTTTTCCAGAGTTATCTCTAAAGTGGAACAATGCACATCTTAAAAAACTCAGAGGTAGCACCTTTTTTTCTGCAAGTGCATTTTAAATATAGGCTGCACAGACTTGTTTACTTTAGTCCTGTTAAAGAGAGTTAAAACATCTGTTTGGTCTTTATCCAAGATGGAGACCATCCGGGATGGAGACCATCAGATAAGACCTTTCATGCGATTTAAATAAACAAAGAAACAGGAACAGAGTCACAAGATTTTTTCAAGTTTTCTAGATATTTCATTCATTGATGAAATGGATAAACTGATTGTGAGTGTGAGAGATTTATTTAAAGCAGACAGTTTCTCCTTGCTTGATTGTGGAAAACCCAAACACTGACAGAAAGAGGCAGAATAATGAATAAAAAGTCCAAAACGTACATAAAAAGAACAAAGGCAAATAAATGAAAATACAAGGCAAAACATGGACCACGAAAGAAACCAGGAGCATGGAAGCCAACAAGAAAACCCAACAAGGACTCAATGAAAGAAAGGATTTATATTGGGAGAGAGAACACTGGAGTGGCAACAGATGAGACTGATTAACTGAGTGGAACCAGCTGAGGCTCCAGAGGGACATGAGTTCCTCTTGAGCCAGATCATGACAGTTGTTTAAAAGCTGTTATTGGATAACAGATGGCAAACTTGAGGAGAAGACACATTTAGGAATGTTTTGTATTTACATAAAGCATAAGGAGTCCCAGTACTCAGCCTTGAGGCACATCTATAGCTATTGAATGGAACAGGAAGCTTTAGTCTTTCTGTTTCCTGTTGTAATTGTTGCAAGATGATTCCTGCAGGGATTTGCAGACAGACTGGAAACCCTGCACTTCTCACAAAGTTGTGCTTCATCATCCTGCAGAGTGACGAATGGAAAAAGGCTCAGGGCTGCTTAGACTAAAGCCACAGGGCGGTCTGGCAGTTATAGATCTATTTCAGCATCAGCGCTTCAAACTAAATCAGTGTCTGATGTCTCCGCCACCCGCTGTTTCTATGTGACATGGTGGACTGACTGACCCGAGTGTTTATGCACCATTTAGTCAATCAATTTATTGCATCTGACTGGATTTCCATCATTTGTACTTTGGAAGCAGAACTGTCTTATTCTTTCATCAGCAGGAGTCATTTTTGCTTTCAGTGGAGGATATTTTAAGAGCTTAAGAATTAAAAATATATCTGTTTAATAAAAAACGCCTTATTAGATTTGTAAATGAAATACTCAACAAAGTTTTGCTTATTTGCGTTAGGAATCAAAAGTAATGTTTCTTGGAAAATCTATATTTCTGCTACAAGATACTTCTGCTTTTTTAGTATTTATGGCTCCGTTTGTCATGATGATTTAAAATATTCAAGTGTGACAAAGTTACAAAAGCAGAGGAAATCTGTATGTATGAAATCTGTATGGGGTAAAATATATATATATATTTTATTTCACTGGAAAAAAGCAAACTGAATTCAATGTTTCATGTTTTACCTGTACCTTATATTTGCAATTAGCAAATAAGAAGCAGTTTTCATGGGGACGGCACGCTCAATGTCATAATCGCAAGACAGCACCTTCTGACTCACTTTTAGTAAAAGTATTATTAGTATTTCTGAAGTAATATCTATGGTATTCTGGGGGTCTCTGGTAAAAACAAACTCTGTTTTGTTTCTGCCATTGTTCCGACCTGCAACCATCACAACTTCCAGGTGTACACTGCAAGGTTGATTCAAACGCCTTCCCGTAGTCGGACATGTGTTGCATTGTGGGAAGCGAAGAGTAAACAAACTAATAAACAAAGGCTCGGAGTCTTTTTGTAAAGCATAAAGCTCTATGTAACTTTCAAGATGTTTTCTCAGAATTCAATTGGTGAACTTCTCAGATAATTTTGTCTGAGATAGCACCCAGAAAAATACCAACAAGTGGACTACATTCTCTGACTTTGGCTCAGAGGTGAGAATAGTTGCCTTGCAATCAGAGATTTGTTGGTTCAATTCCAGATTCTTTCTGCTACATGTCAATGTGCCCCTGGGCAAGGCACTTAACCTTAGGTTGCGTACCGATCTGTATATCTGTGATTGGGTGAATGTGGCTCTGGTGTAAAGTGCTGATTGGCTGGTTTGACTGGAAAGGGTCTCAAATTCAATTCTAGAATTGCGCCGCTCAAGGTGGCAGCAGGTTGGAGTAGCTCTGTTACTTTTGATTCTGATTTATTCTTTTTTGGGAACTATTCCTCTTGTGGTGGATACAGTTGATTTTTTTTGGATGACTGTCCACTCCAGTGTCAGATGCTGTGCAGCTTGGAGGATTTTTCTTAATACTTTCTATTTTTGGACATTTGTTATGATGCATTGCCATGGCAACAGGGTTGTTTCTTACAACTGGGAGCAGCTGATTAATATCTCAAAAGCTCAAATAATACTTCAGCTAAAACCCCAAATCCCTGATGAGTTGAAAAGGAGACGCCGTGGATGCAGAGCAGGAGCTAAGAGAAGAGAGAGAAGGAGGAAGTTCAAACCATCTCTTCCGTCGATTTTGATGGGCAATGTGAGATCGTTGGGAAACAAGTTGGATGAACTCCAAGCCCTACAAAGGACCCAGCCAGAGTACCGGGAATGCAGTATCATGTGTTTTACTGAGACATGGCTGCAGGATCATATCCCCGACTCCAGCGTCTCTCTGCCGGGCTTTTTAACCATACGAGCAGACAGAGATTTAAAGGGGAGCGGCAAATGTAAAGGAGGTGGACTGGCAGTACTTGTGAACAACAGATGGTGTAATCCAGGACATGTTACTGTGAAGTGTCATCTCTGCAGTCCAGATATTGAACTGTTGGCAGTAAGTTTTCGTCCATATTATTTACCCAGAGAGTTCACCAGTGTTATTTTGGCAACAGTTTACGTTCCACCTTCCGCTGTTGCTAACACTGCATGTGATGCCATCAACTCAGTTGTTGCTAAGCTACAGACACAAAACCCCAATGCTTGCTTTTGTGGCAATTTCTGGTGATTTTAACCATGCTTCACTCTCTGCTACTGTTAGGTTTATGATTATTGATTGATTAATCTTGATCAATAATTATAATTACAAATCATAATCTGACAAAATCAATTTCTTAACCAAAAATCCTCATTTATGAATCGAGACCAGAGATGTTTCTGGTGTTGTAATTGTGGCTCAACGCCTCTGACAATTACAACCGTTGAATACTCCGTAATAATAAATAACTATTGCCGGAGATGTCACTGTTTAATCGATCGTTTCTGCCGAAAGGTGTGGAACTTGAACCTTATTTTGACTGACACATCACTTTTTGCACACAATGAAACACAAAATGCTCTCTCTTTATCTATGTGAATATTTATTAATTTTCACCTACTCAACATGCAAAATTCTACAAACACAGGGGTAACACATCTAAATAAGCAAAAATCAACAAACGGTAGTGAGTATGTATTGAGTCAACCAGCAGTTTATGGCACAACAGACGAAGGAAAATGAGGATATGAAAGGTGGTGTGGTGGCGACTGGTGGGGGTTGGAGCGCAGCTTCGACTGTCCTTTATGATCTTCTGATCATAAAACTTCCCCCTAACTCCTGAGCACAAACGATTCTAACTTTAGGCGGCAAGCTAGCACAGTGAGATTGAAGACAAAGGGAAATGGAGGATTTGACCATGAGGTCGTTTTAACAGTCCAGTCTTGCAACGCACCCGCGTTCAGATAGTAAACACAAACAGCTCTGGGAACGCGGCGGATCCCGACATCAACATAACACCTCAAAGTTCAATAAGCAAGGTTACATGCACATATTATTCAGAACACATGAGATCCTAACCAGCGATTCTGATTGCTTCTACAACCTCTGACCCTGCCCAGGCCTTCTAATAAAGCAATAAAAGATTAAATAAAAAAAATGGGTTTTACTTGTTGTCGTCTTCTTCCTGAGCGAGGGAATTTGAGCGAGGAAAAGTGGGGGTAAGTTAATTGTGCGTCCACAATCAACTTCAGGGAAAGCGGTCAGTCTTCGTCCTTTGGTCTTCTTGACAAAAAGGAAAAATATGATCTGACCATCAAAGTCGACTTGGAAATGAAACACGGTAGTGGTTCATCTCTCCGAAACTCCGTGTTCTCATTTACGTGTTTAACGCACGTCTTCGATCGGCAAAGTGAAATCTCTGGCCTTCTTAGTCCAAAAACCTCAGTTATGAATTGTTTGTTGTCCAACGAGAGAGAATGAATGAAACTCTGCAAAGAGCTCTTCTCTTAAAGTGGTGCGCTTCAGTCACAAGACCGGTTTTCTAGCAGAAGGCAAGTTTTCAAACATGAGCGCCTTCCTATATAGCGTCCTGTGATGTCAGACTTGGGACGCCCAGTCATATCAGTCGCAATGCTCGATGGGATATGTAGGAGCGGGCTGTCCTGGGTACAAAATGGCCGATGCCATTGGAGGGGCACAGTGACGTCCAACAACGTGCAGATAGTCCAATACTCAGCAAACAAGTGGTCCAACACTACACTTCTAACGTTTCAACAATTTGTCAGCTGCTCTACCAGAGAAAACAAAACATTGGATTTGTTTTATGCAAATGTCAAGGACTCATACATCTCTACAGCAAGACCTCCTCTTGGCAAATCAGATCACAATCTTGTTTTTCTCTGCTCGAAATATAAGCCCCTTGTTCAGAGGCAATCTGTAATAAAGAGGACTGTGAGAAAATGGTCACAAGAAGCTGAAGAAGCTCTGCAAGGTTGCTTTGAGGCTACACACTGGGATTCACTGTGCCAGCCACATGGAGAGGACATCAATGCCATGACCGAGTGTGTAACCGACTATATAAACTTCTGTGTGGATAACATCATCCCCACCAGAACCATGAGATGCTTCCCCAATAACAAACCTTGGATCACCAATGACCTGAAGGACCTGCTTAACAAGAAAAAAAGAGCCTTCAGAGAGGGAGACAGAGAATTATTGAGGATTATACGAAGCAACTTAAAGTCAAGATAAGAGACAGCAAGGAGGTGTACAAGAAGAAGCTACAGAGCAAGCTCCAGCAAAGCAATATCAGAGATGTGTGGACAGGGATGAAGAAGATCACCGGCTTCAAGCAGAAGGATGATCACACCGATGGAGGTCTGGACAGAGCCAATGAACTGAACACATTCTTCAATAGGTTCAGTTCAGAAACAAGCTTCGCATCCTCCTCTCCTGCTCACAGCCAAACAGACATTCCATCTTCCTTTGACCCACAGGACCCACAGCTGTCCAGTAACACCTCACATTTTTTATCTTCCACCTCAGCCCTAGACCCTTCTGCTTCTACATGTTTGCCTTCAACCATATCAGAAGATGCTGATACTTCCTTTGCTTCCCCCTTCCACCTGTGTCTCTCAAGAAGTCAGGTGAAGAGACAACTGGAGAGACTGAATAGGAATAAGGCTGCAGGTCCAGATCATGTCAGCCCTAGAGTCCTGAAGGCCTGTGCAGAGCAGCTCTGTGGGATTCTGCGGCACCTCTTCAACCTTAGCCTGGCCCAGAAGGAGGTTCCGGTGTTGTGGAAGACCTCCTGTCTTGTTCCGGTACCAAAGAAAACTCACCCATCAGTCCTCAATGACTGTAGACCTGTTGCCCTGACATCTCACATCATGAAGGTCCTAGAGAGACTCCTGTTGGCCCACCTGAGTAGGCAAACAGTAAACCATCAGGACCCCCTTCAGTTTGCTTATCGCTGTGGAGTTGGAGTTGAAGATGTCATCATACACCTGCTTCAACAAACCCACTGTCATCTGGACAAAGCCAGTAGCACTGTGAGGATCATGTTCTTTGATTTCTCCAGTGCATTTAATACAATCCAACCTGATTTGCTTTGTCAGAAACTCCAGAAGACTCAGGTGGAGGCCTCAACAATCTCCTGGATCAAAGACTACCTGACAAACAGACCACAGTTTGTGAGACTGAAGGGTTGTGAGTCTAACCAGGTAGTCAGCAGTACAGGAGCACCACAGTGGACTGTACTCTCACCATTCCTCTTCACTCTGTACACCTCAGACTTCCAGTACAAGACAGACTCCTGTCATCTACAGAAATACTCGGATGATTCTGCAGTCGTGGGGTGGATCAGAGATGGACAAGAAGCTGAGTACAGGATGGTGGTGGACCGCTTTGTGGCATGGTGTGGAAACAATCATCTCATTTTGAACGTGACTAAAACAAAGGAGATGATTGTAGATTTTAAGAGAAACAGGAATAAGTCAAAAACTACTTCTATCATGGGAGAAGAAGTGGAGGTGGTGGAGGAGTATAAATACCTCGGTGTTCACCTGGACAACAGACTAGAGTGGAGATGCAACTGTGAAGCCATCTACAAGAAGGGACAGAGCAGACTGTACTTCTTGAGGAAGCTTAGGTCCTTTGGTGTTTGCAGCAAGATGCTGCATATCTTCTATAAGTCTGTTGTGGAGAGTGAGATCTCTTCTGCCATCATCTGCTGGGGAAGCAGCATCAGAACCAGGGACTTAAAAAAGCTCAACAAGCTGATAAAGAAGGCTGGTTCTTTTCTGGGGACTCCTCTGGAACCTCTGGAGATCATTGTGGAAAGATGGATTCTTCATAAAATGAAGAACATTATGGAGAACCCTGAGCATCCTCTTCATGAGACTGTCCTACAACAACAGAATGTCTTCAGTCAGAGGCTTCTTCAGATCTGCTGTAAGACGGAGCGCTACAGGAGATCCTTCCTGCCCACAGCCATCAGCATCTACAACGACTCTTTGAAGAAACCTACATAATATGAGCTATAACAACATTTAATTTCCCTTTGGATTAATAAAGTATTTTTGAATTGAATTGAATTGAATTGAAAAGGTTCGCTCCATTTACAATATTTTCTACTAGCTTCGAAAACGACAGTTTCTTCAATTCAATTCAATTCAATTCAGTTTTATTTATATAGCGCCAATTCACAACACATGTCGTCTCAAGGCTCTTCACAACAGTCAGATACATACATTCCAATTAATCCTAACCATTGAACAGTACAGTCAGAGTCAGTTATTTATTCAAATTGAATAAAACGTTTTTCTGTCTAAGGAAACCCAGCAGACTGCATCCAGACAGTGACTTGCAGCATTCCCTCCTCCTGGATGAGCATGTAGAGACAGTAGACAGTCACTGGTGTTGACTTTGCAGCAATCCCTCATACTGAGCATGCATGTAGCGACAGTGGAGAGGAAAAACTCCCTTTTAACAGGAAGAAACCTCCAGCAGAACCAGGCTCAGTGTGAGCGGCCATCTGCCACAACCGACTGGGGGTTTGAGAGAACAGAGCGGAGACACAAAGAGAACAAAGAAGCACTGATCCAGGAGTACGTTCTATGGGAAGGAAAAGTAAATGTTAATGGTTGTAGCTCCTTTAGTCGTTTCACCTAGAAAGAAAGAACAGATAAACTATGAGCCAGTTTTCAAGGTTAGAGTCTGAAAGAGAGCACATATAATTAGTTACAGTAAAAGCTCAGTCAATCGCCATGTCTAGGAAAGAGAAAGGATTAAACACTAAAAGACAGGGCTATGTGGATCATTGGTAGAGGGTGAGCATTAAGTTGTTGCCAGCAGAAGCTTGAACAATGCCCCTCTCCAGAAAGGTGTCACAGGTAGACACAGAGACAGGCCAGGTGTAACTTCTAGGAAGAGAAAAGAGAGAACAAAGTTAAAATCTGAAATAACAGCAAATAATGCAAAATTGGAGAGTAGTGTGAGAATGTAGCGAAGAGGGTGAAAGTGGACATTATGTCCTCCAGCAGCCTAAGCCTATAGCAGCATAACTGCAGAGATAGTTTCAGTTCAGATTATTAAGTTAAACGGCGCTTATTTACAACAATGTCGTCTCAAGGCACCTCACAAAGGTCCCACTGATGGTCATTGTTATACTAAAAACCACAAGGATTGGGATACCTCTCTCTGTCAGACTGATTATAACCATTGGAAAAGAGAAGGGGTCATACAGGTAGCAGAAATGGAGGGTGTGTTTGCACCTCAACCATAACTGAGCCGGTTTAGGCTAAACCTGACTCCCCCTTACTCCATCCAACAGGGAGGGAGGAAGACGGAGGTAAAAAATAAGAAAGATAGCTCAGGATAAACTAAGCCACTCTAACTATAAGCTTTATCAAAAAGGAAAGTTTTAAGCCTAGCCTTAAAAGTAGACAGGGTGTCTGCCTGACGGACTAAAACTGGGAGCTGGTTCCACAGGAGAGGAGCCTGATAACTAAAGGATCTGCCTCCCATTCTACTTCTAGAGACTCTAGGAACCACCAGTAAACCTGCAGTCTGAGAACAAAGTGCTCTGTTAGGAACATATGGAACAATCAGATCTCTGATGTATGATGGAGCTAGATCATTAAGGGCTTTATATGTGAGGAGGAGAATTTTAAATTCTATTCTAGATTTAACAGGGAGCCAATGAAGGGAACCAAAAATAGGAGAAATAAGATTTCTCTTTTTAATTTTCATCAGAACTCTTGCTGCAGCATTTTGAATCAGCTGAAGGCTTTTAACTGCATTTGGTCGACATCCTGATAGTAAAGAATTACAATAGTCCAGCCTTGACGTAACAAATGCATGGACTAGTTTTTCAGCATCACTCCTGGACACGATATTTCTAATTTTGGCAATGTTCCGGAGGTGAAAGAAGGAAATCCTAGAAACCTGTTTAATATGGAATTTAAATGACATGTCCTGGTCAAAAATAACACCAAGGTTTTTTACTTTATTACCGGAGGTCAATTTAATGCCATCCAGGTTAAGTGATTGACTAAGCAGTTTCTTTTTTAAAGACTCCGGTCCAAAAACGACAACTTCTGTCTTGTCTGAATTTAGAAGCAACAAATTTAAAATCACCCAAGTTTTTATGTCTTCAAGACATGCTTGTAGTCTCTCTAACTGGTTGGGTTCATCAGGATTTATGGATAAGTAAAGCTGAGTGTCATCAGCGTAACAGTGAAAATGTATCCTATGCTGCCTGATAATTCGACCTATTGGAAGCATATTAAAAGAGCATATATTAAAGAGAATTGGCCCAAGTACTGAACCCTGTGGTACTCCACAATTAACCCTGGAGTTTAAAGATGATTTATCATTTACATAAACAAACTGGAATCTGTCAAACAGATAAGATTTAAACCAGCCTTCCTGTATTTACATTTGGTACTCCCACCCCGGACAGATTTCTCCGGTGTGGGAGTACCAAATTTGATTTGAAGGTTTTTGCTGGGTTTGTTGTGACGGGTTTTGGTTCGCTTGGAGTTTTCTCTCCATGAAAAGAAACAGAACCACATGAAAATGTTACAAGTTGCCAAACTTATCAATGGATTCACAGCAAAGTAAACAACTAAAGCCTTTAATTTGTAAAGAAAAGCTGAGTCTGTCAGTTTGTGTTATCGAGTTAATTAACTGTGTTATCCGTTAGCATCGGTCCTGGATGCCGCTGTCCCGGGTTCGGGACCCTGGAAACCTATGCTTCGTGTCTTCCCACTCTCTCCACTCCCCTTTCTGTGTGTAGACTTTGGAAGAATAGCAACAATAAAGGCCAATAGTGCCACCAAAAAAGAAAAAATGCACAATGATGTTTTGTATCTGTGGGAAATATGGTTTAAAGAGCATGCTGTGGGAATCAGAAACTGGAATCAGGCACGCCTAAAACACTGCTCCTCCAAGGCAACTTATACAGCCGTAAAGCTTCCTGGCCTCTTCTATTTCTAGGTTCAGCCTTGGATATTTCTACAGTACAAAGTTAAATCACTGTGCTTGACATTTACACTGATTGCATGCCAGGCAATGGTTGGTACAGCAGGTAAAGAAAGGAGGATGATTGGCCACACAAACAGACCAAGTAACTGCTTGAAGAAACAAAAGTCCTGCTTCCATCTGAAACTAGGAGCTTGTAGGGGGAGGCTGTCATTTCTCCTGTTTTCTTGTATTTTATGTAGGAAGGAATTGGTTTGATTTTATTTGTTTTGTCAACATTAATCCAACCTTGAGGTTAAATTGATCTCTTTTATTGGAGCTCGAAGCAGGTCTGGAAATATGTTTGTCTGTCGTAAAATGTGTTTGAGGCTGATTTGGACCTAGTTAGTTCTTTTGGGACCCAGTCTCTCTCTCTCTCACTTTAATGAACGAGGGTTTATAAGGAAGTGACAGAACTGTAGCAGAGTTAAAATAGCTAAGAGAAGAACTAACAAATCATTAATTTCTTTATTGGCCTGTCTGAAGTCATCATTTTAAGGAGATAATAAAAGCTGTATTTTTCAGTCTATTGCATCCCAAAATAGATGTTTGTTTAAAGCTTTGGCACATTTATATTTTCTCTTTTAAAATTCAATTAATTCCTGTCAGAACAAGCTTTGTTCCCAGAGGCGTAGAGGAAAGTATTCATGCTTTCTGATTATTGTAATCCCTGTAAAAGGACATTGATCCGTCTAGTCTGCAGCTGGTTCAAAGCTCTCCTCTGGCGTCCTCTCCATTACACGATTGATTTCTGCTCAGTTGATGATCAGTGTGCAAAACCTGGAACTGGACTTGCTGACCTAGAACAATGAGGACTAGAACAACCACCACCCAAAAACTAGGTTGGCCAGTGCTTTTCTTTGTTTAGACCTGATAAATATGCAGAAATGTAACATTTCTTTAGCTCACATACATCATGTCCAAACTTTACCTAAACAAAGGCAACAAAAAGTCAGGGCTTGGTTGGACTGTTGGATCAACCCTAAAACTTTTCAACCACTTTGTGACATCAATGGATGTCTTTATGGTCCACAATGTTCCTTTAACAAGCAGCTTAAGACACTTTTTATTTAGGGTTTATTTTAGCTTTTAGTTAAATGTTCTACTTATTGTTTTCTTAGCTGTTCTTACTGTCTCTGTGTTATATTAAGCCTATATTTGTTTCTATTTTATTTGCACTCTGTAAAGCACTTTGTGATTCTATTTGTGAAAGGTGCTATTCAAACAAAATATACTTACTTTATGTGTGTTCTGTTCAGTGAACAACTTGCAATAGTGAGAGGAATATCTGGGTTTTGCTGCTGACCTGATTAGTAACCAGGAGATGGATGGATGGATGGATGGATGGCACCACATTGGCGAGGTCTCTAGAGGTTGATGAGACAGATATATCCAGACATTGACAGCATGGTGTTTGACGACAGTCAACCGTAAAAATGACCAAAATCGAGGAAATCATCCTGGATTTCACAACATGAACAATCAGAAAAAGACACTAAAGGTGACCTTCTCCATGTTAACGAATGATGGTATGGTAATGTACTGCCTGAATATGTAGCATTCAGCAGAAGACTGAATCTTCTGTTCTGCTGTAAAGATTATTGCGGCATCCTGCCTAAAGTGTTTAACGTTACCACATCCAGCTATATCTGCAGATCCGAAATTGAGCATATTCTTCTCAACATTGTGGCTATTTTATGCAGATGTCCATCTCCTTTCTTTGGTCTAACTGCATCTTTCCTTATCCATTTTAATCACATTAGAGGTTTTAAAATGTTGCAATTAGCAAGTTGCTGCAAACATCTTGATACCTGCATTTTTCTATCTAAATGCATGTTTGTTTCTGACAGAAAGAATAAACAGTAACTAATGGCAACGCAACAAAAGCAGGACGCATAAAGATGAGGCCTAATAAACAATCTCAGAGAGCTGATGGATAAAGCCATCACAAAAGGAGTTCATCCCACTTTAACAGAGCAATTAAAGGTTTCCCACAGAGAGACGTCGAGATCGCAGCAGTAATCAGTCTTCGTGCCGTAAGAGGGACTGCAGGCTGATAAACAGCAGCAGAGCCACGGTTTCTGTTTGTCCTGGATGTAAGCCGAGTAGCACAAACAGGTGTCTCATTCTTCACGCTGTAAATTCAGCTCCGTCCTTTTCCTTCAGTTCAGGTCCGAATGGCTGAATCTGTTTGGTCTGTTGGTTTCTCAGAGATTGACTCAGGATTTGGACTTGGCTGCTGATGCTGTTGTAATTGTTTGCTCTCAACCGCCTGGCTGGCTGTTAAATGATAATTCAGTCTTTGGTCTTTTAGCCAAAGTGAAGCCAGTTACATAGCTGGGTTAAAGCTCCTGCCTGCGGAAGGAGAAACGTTCAAAGCAGCACATTTCTGAATGGTTGGGACTTCAAGCAGGAGCAGCTCCATACATTTTCCTACACTGACGTTTGTTGTCCCAGCAACTATGGATTCAAAATAAATGCTAAGCTTCAGTTTAAATAGACACGCAGTTATTTTAAACCAAATTTAAATATATGAAATAATATTAAGATCGTATTTTAGTGGATTTTGTTTTATAAGTTCTGACCCTGTTTGTAAAACTTTCAGGTTTTCATCCATCCGTTGTCTAGACCCGTTTTTCTTTGGAGGGTCACATGGGGGTTTGGGTGGAGATTGTCAGTGGGTACACCCTGGGAAGGTCACAGGTAAGCTCTTAATAGTTAACTTTGTTTAATTTAGTTTTATATCAGTTTTTTAGTCTTACATATATGTACAACAGTTCAGCTCTGTGAGTTCAGATTTCTATTTTGAGATGTTCAGAGCTGCTTGGTGTCAAGTGTTGGACCACATCTTTACCCTTGGGGAGTTGCTATGGCGGGTCATTCGGAGTTTATCCAGTCTAAGAGGATTATTTCTAATTCTGGAGAAGAAATGTCATGAGCCGTCATTCTTAAACATTTTCTTTGTGGCACAAAGTTAAGCTCACTTATGGAGCAGATAGAACTCCAAACTATCAGTGAAACTGTTGGGTTCATGGGTGGAACATCAAGGCGTAGTGATGTTGAGTTTTTCATCGCTGGGTCCCATCTTTTATATTTCAGATGATGTGGTTCTGTTGCTCCCTTCAAGCTTTGTGCCTGAACTGAAGCAGCTCGGTTGAGAGTGAGCTCCTCCAAAGTCAATTTCAGAAGAACCTGTTGATCTATTGCATCACCAAATCACCAAAAATTCATTTTCTTTCAGTGTTGCAAACTTTGGATGAGCTCAGGAGGTAAAACTACTGTTGCAAGACATCTATCTGTCTTTATAAAACATCTGTTTTCATCTGCTAGCTTGTTACAGGTATTAATTAATATAATTCATGCTTTATTAATAAGCCATAAAAAGCATGAGTTCTAGCCTAGTTTTAAAAACCCAAACTCGGTTCAAATATCCAAAGATGTTTTACTGAAAAACCTCGTAGTTTCCCAGATTGGCATTATATGAATGTCCTAGACAAAGCTCAGTTCTTTGCTGCAGATTAAACAAGCAGTTTCTTGGTTGGCCTCTACTTGTTTAACAGTTTAACAAGGACCCATGAAAATGAGCTTTGCGCTATCATATAATAAACCTTACCACCAGCAGATCCAGCTCTGCAGCTTGTAATTGACTCCCACCAGCTTCAGTCAATATGGTTGAGAATGAAATTGGATTTTGCTGTTTAGTCAAGCAGATCGACACAGGTCTCTGTTCCTCCATTATCTCATCAGCTCAAAACAACTGGGGGTATATGGGCTAAAATAAGCCATCACGCTCAGTTTAACTTGTGTCACCTCCTCCAGCCTATTTTCTCAGTTCTTCTCAGATACCATGGTTCTCCTCCTCTTTACCTCCAGCCGTTTTTAATTGATACCTCGCTGCTTCTTCGCACCTGTTGAGATCCATCATATTTATTTTCTCTCAGGGAAGCCAGTAGACACACAGATTCAGATTGAAATGATAATAGGACACTCTGGAGTGGGATTGTCCACAGATGAAAGAGACTAATGTTGTGATTATGAATCTGAGAATATTATTTAATATTAATATTTTAATTTTTTATCAAATAATATTTCGGTCTGTTAAGGGTTGTCCTGTGAATACCAGCCCATTAAGGCGATGGTATTAGGACAAAATAGAAAGGTGTGAGACGAGCTCTGACATTATTGAACAGCATAAACTCTGCACATATGTGGAATGAATTCACACAATTTCTTAAAATACAAGAATTTATTAACAAAAATAAGTCAACTCAAAGTCAAACATATTTCAATCAACAAACTCTTTACTTTGTTAAAACAATCCAACTAAACTACCAAGCAGAATTAAAGAATAATGAAGACTAATGGACTATGTACAATATAAACAAGTTGATTAAAGATGATTGAAAACCATGACCAAAAGAGTGATGCAACATTATCATGCAATGTTTATGTTTGAGAACCAAGGATTATCTTGAAGAATCTGGAAATTAAGTTAAGTTAGTCTTGGAACCAACTTAGACAATAATCAGCAAACGTTTAGACAACCAATGCAAGATCAGGTAAAATATTATTTTAATAAAATAATGTTTTAAAGAATGATCTGCTGAATAAAACCAACCTTCTGCATGACTAATTCTCAACGGTGTCTCATTAGCTGCCTTTATTTATTAAAATAATATTTACTCGTACTCATACTCGTACTCCTCGTCTTCCGCTTTATCCGGGACCTGGTCACGGGGGCAGCAGACTCAGCAGAGTCCCGATATTTCTAATTTTGGCAATGTTCCGGAGGTGAAAGAAGGAAATCCTAGAAACCTGTTTAATATGGGATTTAAATGACATGTCCTGGTCAAAAATAACACCAAGGTTTTTTACTTTATTACCGGAGGTCAATTTAATGCCATCCAGGTTAAGTGATTGACTAAGCAGTTTCTTCCAAAAACTTTCTGCAGATAGGTTACTTGTCCAATTCATTACTTATGGTTCTGAAAGCTGTCAGATTTAAGCGTTAGATCCAAGGAACATTTCCATATGGAGAAAAGGAGCCGTAAAGGTTTATTGTTCATAAGACTGTGTTGAATATATTCCAGGAGGAGTCGCTCGTATAAACAGTAACCACTGCAGGGAACATCGTATTTAACCCAACCCTGTAGTCACAAACTGGTTAAACTGGTGATCAGCGAATATTCTTATTCCCCAACATGGCTACATTCAGAGCTACATTTACATTTAAATCCAGAACCAAATAGTTATGATATATTTTGAAATTTAAACGTGAAGGTTTTTTACATTTTCCAGTCTGTTCTTGTGTTTCCAAAGTTAAATGTTTCTTTAGTAACATCAAGTATGTAATTCTCCATAATCACTTCAAATATCACGTGTCCCAGGTATAGGGGAAAGTGTTTTTCCCAGTGTTCCCACTTAACTCAACAGCCTCCTTATGGTTATAAGAGCCCAGAGATAAACCTCACAAATGTTCAAACTGAGGCTGTTATCTAAAATTACCTCAAATCATAATTAGAGTGGATAATAAAACCATCTAACTCCACAGTTTTTACTGTGAAACTTATTCTGACGGATGACGATAATTTTGACTGAACTGTTGAGGTTAAATAAGTCCACATATAGGGCAAAGACTGGGAAATACACCATTTCCCTGTAGAGAAATAGGTTTCCTACTCATAGTGAGTTAATCTGCTACAGATGAAACAATACATGATCATCCTCTGCATAAAATGACAAAACATTAGTTTTTTTTTATCACTTTCTCACTCTAAATCAAGAGAAAGGTTTCCTGTGTAGGATAGTTAGAATCGATATAAATCATTTGCTAAATGTCAAAATAATGAGCAATTTCTTGTATTTTTATTACTTTGTTCAGAAATTCAGAAGTTTCCATTAACTGAGATTACTTTACATTTTAATAATGGTGGAAAGCCCAGATGACGACATCATTGTTTGTGAGCTTTTAATAGGTTAGTGTACAACAACACCAGACTTGTGGACCAATAAAAGTCTGGTTTATCGTTTTGTACCATTTCCAGGACTTGAAGGTGCCACGTTCTTCTGTACAAACAATTATGTGCAAGTAAACAGTATGAAATACTCCAGCATCACGCTGTTTAGAACAGAGATGTCTTCTGTGTCCCAGAGATGAACGGGTCAACCTCAGAATCCCGTAAGAACATGGGCTGAAAGGTTGCTCAGAGAAGAAGAAGCCATTTAGTCCAAAAGCAACATAAAAACATTAGATTTCAGTTTGGAAATTTACCCAGGGACAAAGACTTTATGAAGACATGTCCTGAGGTCTAATGGTGCAAAGATTTCATTGTTTGGTTATAATGACTATTGTTCCATATGGAGGGAAAAGTGAAGTAAGGGGGTGGCAGCATCACGGTGCGTGAGTGTTCTGCTGCAGAAGGGACTGGTGCACTTCACACAATAGATGGTCTCATCAGACGTATGGAAACAAGATCTGAAGACATCAGCCAGGTGGTTAGAAATTGGACCAAATTAGTGACAAATTGGCTTTTAGATCATGAAGTGAACTCATCTCCACCAGTTCTGCAAACTTCTGGCTGTCAGAACATTAAAGAAATGTTCAGGAAAATCTCTCTGTCATTATTCTGGCATTTAACAAAGAGAAATAAATTTGGTAAAGCAGGAGACATTTAGCCTGATTTATCGTCATAAGAGTGAGAAAAAACGGGATGTGTCTTTTTATTCAGTGTATGCAAACATCTGGTTTTAACTGTCTCCTGAGCAAACAGAGATATTATTCACACCACCACACTCAACAAGTCAGTGTTGTGAGTTCATGACCTTCAATAACAACAATAATAATAAATGTTAGTGTGTGAGAGCGCAGGAAATCAGTCCCAATAAACCCTACCAGCGTTTGGTCTGAGGCGATTAACTAATGAGAATATAATGAAGCGTTGTGCATCAAGTGTTTGGTTCTACTGGGTTTTAAATGTAAACAGGCTATGAATCTGCATTCGTCACGTGTTTGAGGTGTAAAAAAAAAACAAACTTGATCTCAAAGACTATTTGCATGAAAGGTGTCTGGAGAGAGTAAGTTCTCCAGGCCTGCATACTTATCTGTTCTAATTAAGATCTGCAGAGAATTAAGGCTTCAGATTTGAAAAACAACATCTAATGAAACAAGTAAGCAATATACTTCTCGCACAAACACACTGAGGTTTACATTTTCAGAACTTCAAAAGATTCTAATTTACCCAATTTAATGTTGAGTCCATCCGTTTCCTATTCCAGATCAGGCGCCCTATAGAAAGCTGACAGCCCACCTCAGGGCAAACTCAGAGACATCCCTCTCGCACTGAAGAGCAGTAGTACAGTCTTCATTTCCCCTAACATGCATGCTTGGTACCAGAGTACCTGGAGTAAACCTACGCCTGCACAGGGAGAACATGCAAACGCTTCACACAAAGCAGCCCTCCGGGATTGGAACCCTGGATCTTCTTGTTCTGAAGCAAGTTCCTCATTTCGAAAATCACTCTGAGCCATGGCTGCATGCAACCAGAAAACACCAAACCCACACGCCGTGATTCCCCACTGAACCACGATCCAGTCCGGTTTTATCCATTTTGATTTCTGAACTGCAGGCATGCTGGTTCGTAGCTAATTACTAATAAATGATAAATCACATATTTATTTTGGTAAAATGCCTTTTATTTTAACTCCAGTACATCGAGCCTTAGAGGGATATTAAAGATGCCAACATGTCTTCTGTTCTGTTGTCCAAATAACTCAGTTTTATACTCATCTGTCCCAAGAACATTATTCCAGAGGTTCTGGTCCAAGTTAGACTTGTGTCCTCTTTTTAATTGTACACTCATGCACTTTCATGTCATCAGTACCAAGACCCTGCTCTTGGTGACGTTCTGGGGTTTTTGGAGACCTCTTTTAGCATCCTGCTGACTGCTTGGGAAACAGCAGCACTTGGGAAACCCAACAGGGGAGCGGCTAAATTTGTCCTCAGTTCTTTTTCATTAATGTGAGTAAACGAACCAGATTTATTTTAACTGCGAAGAGAACAGGGCTGAGAAACCGAGAGACACTGAATGAAACTTACAGAACTGAGAAAATACCTTGAAAAACAAGATTAAACCCATAAACAAACAGATGGTCACCAAAATATGCATGTTTTTCTCTTTTTTAACTCTGAGGTCACCAAGTCATCCTTAAAGAAGCAGTGCATTATGGGTGCCCGTATAGTTACTAGCTGCAGTTAAGCAAATGAGTGTTTTAAATCAGAAAGCTGCTGCCATGTTCTTTAATCTTTAAAGTTAATCAGAATAAATTTGATATTTTCCACCACATTAAATGATTTTAATCCAGTGCAGGGACTTTATGATTAATGACCATAATCATTCAGCGTTTCAGCGACCTCTTCAGGGAATTAAATCCCGCCTGAAGCCTCGTTCCGGTGCAGATCAATCTATCAGTATTTTACCTCAAGGATCAGTTACTGCTCTACCAACTCAGCGGGACCTTCGGCTTCTGTTAGAAGGTGAAGAAAAAAGTGAAGTGATTTGGTTCCAAGTGTGAAAGTGTGGTTATTATAAAGACTTGATGAGTCTAAAAGGCCAAGCAGTAAAAGCATGGAGGTTCGTACGGCTGTTCAAAGGTCTGCAGTAGAGAGAAAGTAACCTGTGCTAATGGTCTTCCATCATGGAGACCCCAAAGCTTCTTGTCTGGTTCTGTGCCTCTGACATCAAATTTTCAAGAAAAATCCAATTTAATTTATGGAAAAAAAACATTATAAAAATATTACAATAAGTACGTTCATTTCAACGGCATGTTGAAATGAACAGTGGTTGAGATATATGGTCATAAATTTCACTAAAAAGGTGAGTCATTTTTTTAAACTTTATATTAGAATCTTTAGAGAAACATTTACTTAAATATATCGTATGCGCGTGTAATTTATTTTATTTTAATAATAATAATTTTGGATTATTAATAATAATAATAATTTGAGATTTTTAATTATTAACATAATTACTGATATCTAAATGTACTTTTCCAACAACGAAGTGTTCTTACCTGCTGAGCCTTGATCCGTTTTGAATTCAGAGCTTTCTTGTTCGAAGCAGTTTGCAGAGAAGTCCTCCGATCACAACTGGCTGTGCTTGCTGGGACCAGCCCATCTGTCCCTCCTCACTTTTCCAGCTCTGATCCAGGCAGCTCTGATCCCCTTCACTTCAGGAAAGTAGTGCAGACTAACAGCTGCTGTCGTAGTGCGGGTAGCAGCCTGGGCTTTTTAGATTACATAATTAAAATATGGCTTTTTAATGCTTGGATATGTCAGAGGTCAGGGGTAACCTCATTTTAGCATTTAATGTCTAAATTGTAGGGTCGTTCTTTTCTGTTAGTGTTTGCTTTGTTTAATTACATTCTTTTGTCTCCAGGCTGAGAGCTGAATGCGGTAGGGGGGCATCCAGGGGAACTGGACCAGTGTTGGGATTTGTTCACCATCGAGTGTTTGTTCACAAGTGCCTGGGGTGATTTATTTGGATTTATTTGTTTTAGGAACCAGTAGATACGTAGATTGCCCTCCCCCTGCTGGTAGACCCCAGTCTTGTGTACTTCCCTTCCTATTGTGGTTCTTGGAATATTGTCTTTTAACACATGGAACAATAAAATTTAACTATTTTTGTAAAATAAAGTCCTGCTCTCCTTGGCTATGAACCTTAAGTGCCTTATTGGCGATTTATTTCCTTGGGCACAATTCCCAAGGTGGCGTTGTTGACATCCGCTGGTTACTCTGCTTTGAGGGGCAGAGTATCAGACTCGTATCTTAGTGTTGCCACACACTCAATACTTGGCTGAGGCTCATTTCGAATAAATTGCTGCATGAATGCGGCGTAGCATGGAGACCATGAGCCTGTGGTTCTGCTGACGTGTTCAGGAAGCACAGGTTGCTTTGATAGCAGCCTTCAGGTCATCTAGTAACACTATGGTCATGGAAACAGCTTCTGGTACATTTGGCAGCTTGGGTCGGTACCAAGCCCTGCTGGAACATGAAATTAGCATCTCCAGCAGCGGGAAGCATGAAGTGCTCTAGAACGTCCTGGTAGATGGCTGTGTTGACTTTCCACCTCAGCAAACCCAGTGGACCAGAAGCAGCAGATGACATGGCACCCCAAACCGTCACTGACTGTGGAAACTCCACACTGGACTTCTAGCAAAGCGGATACTGGGCCTCTTCCTCCAGATTCTTGGACCTTGATTTCCAAATGAAATGCAGAATTTACTTTCATCTGAAAACAGGACTTTGGACCATTGAGCAAAAGTCCAGTTGCTTTTGTCATCAGCCCGGTCAGACGCTAGTAGTTGATATGTAGGGTTCATCTGTCTGTAGCGGATCTTGATGCACCAACTCCAGCCTCAGTTCACTCCTCGTGAAGCTCTCCCAAATTCTTGAATAGATTATGCTTGACAATCCTCTCCAGGTTGCGGTTCTCCCTGTTGCACCTTTTCCTACCAAACTTTTTCCTTCAACTCAACTTTCTATGAATATCCCAGCACTATGTGAACAACCAGCTTCTTCAGCAATGAACCTTTGTGGCTTACCCTCCTTGTGAAGGGTGTCGATGACTGTCTTCTGGACATGTGTCCAGTCAGCAGTCTTCCCCATGTTTGTGTGACCTATGACCCAGAGTGAGAAACAGTTTAAAGGCACAAGAAACCTTTGTAGCTGTTTTGAGTTAATTAGCTGATTACGGTGTGATGCCATGAGTCTCAAATATTGAACTTTATTTTTTTTTTACAATATTTTTATTTTGTGGGACAAGGAATTCTGGATTTTCTTTTTCTGTAAGCCACAATCATCAGAATGACCAGAAATAAAAGCTTGATATATTTCACTCGATATGTAATCAATCTACATAATCTACGCCAAAACAAATTCCTTGTATGTCCAAAAACGTACTTGGCAATAAAGCTTTTCTGATTTCTAATAACATCTGAGTTTCATTTTCTGAAATAAGTGACCACAAATATTGAACTTTTCCACAATACTCAAATTTTTGGAGAAGTACCTGTGACAGCATTGAGCCATGTTTATCCTGACTGGTGGAATCTGTTGGTTCCTTTAGATTAAGTCTTACCCAGCATTTCATGATGAATTGAAGTGTGTTGTCTGTGTCTGTAACTGTGTTGAACCGAACGCATGTATATGCTCACTGGCCACTTTATTAGGTACACCCATTCAAATGCAATCACTCTGTTCTAGGGGGTCTCTGCAACTTTAATCCCATCCTTTCTGAGCCCAGTATACGTTGGACCTTGAAGCTCATGGGCTACAAGGGAAACTGAGGCTACAGTGTAAGTACACTGGCTTCTGGTTTATTCCAGAGTGCAACCTAAAATGTTTTTTCTGGCTTGGAGAGCTCTTAATTATTTTCAATGACGGATCTAAAATATTTTGATGGTAGCTCATTTCAGGTTGTTGTTGTGGGTGTAATGACATGGGGGATATTTTCTGGGTACACCTGTGGTTATTTTCGCCCCACAGGTGTGTACCCCAATGGGCTCAAGAGTCATTAGGTCTCAGTTCAACAAACCACCATGGAACATTATGGATGGGCAGCTGAGAAATCTGCAGCATGTGTTGACCTTCAGGTCAACATGGACCCAAGTCTCTGAGGACTGACTTGTTCCTGAATCTCTGCCACAAAGAATTCAGACAGTTCTGAAGAGAAAAGGGGATCCAATCTGGCATCAGCAATGTGTACCTAATAAAGTGGCCAGTGAGTGTGTGTGGTTTGAGGCAACTTGTAAATAACTGATGTATAAATAAGTAAATAGGAAGTGAACTTTGTCACAATAACACGGTGTCAGTTTATTGGATCAGGCACTGGTCAGGATGACTGGACCTGTCACAGAAAATGCCATTATGAGACCCGAAACCAGTAAGAAGGAGCCCAGAGACGTTGCTGTGCTTGGCGATAGTACATCTGTTGTTAGACACAAGTAAAGGCCAACAGTTTGTGCTTGGTTACACAGTTCATATTTACACAGAATTACACAATAACGAACTAGACAACGTTACAGCCATGTTACAAAGCGGTTTACATTCATGTCAAGGTCAAAGGTCAAGCAGCATCTGTGGTCATCCTGTCACTAACCTCATCAGAATATCTCACATCAGCAGTGACAAGATGCAGCTGTTTAAATACCTTAAAAAGAACAATAGTAGCAATAAAAATGAAGTTAGGAGCATTAAAAGTATAAACGTTGTACAGTTTGCTTTCAGTCCTTCAAGCTGATCCAAGACAAGGTTTAGAAACAAGTTTTTATGAACAAAAAGACATTTTAAAATATTTCATCAGAGTAACATCAAAGCAAATGTAATTACTGTAAGTGCAGCATCAATTAAACAGAAAGCATGAAAAAAATCAGTGTGTTAAACTGGTTAGTGTTAACCCATTAAGCTTCATGTTAACTTCGCTCTAAAAGAAACTTTCATCTTTAAAAGGAAAAAATTAACTCTCATCTCAACTCCAGCAAACGACGACCCGAAGGACGTAAATATGAATAAACAGGAGAAAGTTCTGACCAAATACTGTAGCCTACAGCCACAGCAGAGACACTTGAGGCCAGATTTAAACATCAATGTTTTAAAGTTCAAACCTTCAAACCAGCATCATTCTTCAGAGATTTCAGATTTCTGTCAAATCAGGTTTTACTTAAAGAGGAACTAAACCCTAAATCAACTTTTTTGCAGATAAACTGTATAAATTTGGCCTTAAGGGTGGTATCCTTACGTTACTGTGCAACTTTTTACATTTTTATGTAAACTTGTTTAATTCTGCAATATTTGTCGTAAAACCGTCTCAGTGCTTCCCTCTTGGAGTCCTGCAAGCATTGATCATAGCATTTTATGCTCTATGCCTTTGTTCATGTTCTTTACTGGAGATAATATAAATCCACATGTAATTGGAAACTTTCTCAAAGCTTGTTATTGTTTTGAACATTAACCCATGTCAGCAATGAGGCTACTAACATCCCTTTACCACTCAGAAACTGGACCCATTCTGTCCTCCACTGCCTCGGCAGCGCCGGCTTTGGGCATCGCTGAGTCAGGCACAGGCCCACTGGGCTCCATAAAGCCTTTCTTAAGGGCAAAACATAGTCGCGTGTACTTGAATTCGCGGATGTCCGTGCAAAGCTCAACTTTTACGACCGTGTACGCGGTACCACACAATAAACTGCTCGGCAGGAAAAAGTGACTGGTGTATTCCTCTTCTTCATCCCTAGTCTGGTTTCATGGTCTTTAACAGGACCTTCTTTTCGCAAATTAGTTCGGCCTCCCCTTCCAATGAGGCCATGACATAAAGTGTGGAAAACGTAGAAATTTGTCACCAGAAATATAGGAAATTGGCTTACAGTACGCCCGACTATGTTCTGGCCTTTAACCTTTGGTGACAAGGGGGGTAAAAAATTCTCCACCTGAAAAGACCGATCCGTGGCGAAACTACCAGCGCTGTTCTGCACACTCTGCATGTTTCAATATGTCAAATTAAGCTAGCTGTCACTTTCCCTCGTCCTCCTGATCACGCCCTCCACTCATCCCCACACTTGACCACGCCCCTCAGTGTCTCTTGGCACCGCCCACTTTGGTGGCATCTTTCAAAATAAGCCTGGGGGCGGAGTTATGCTTTTACATCGGGTTCAGTTCCACTTTATATTTTTTTATGTAACGTTAATGTGGACGTTCATCATCAACTAGTGTTTTTAAATCTGTGTTCCAGTTTGAACAAAGACGTCATATAGAGAAAACGGAGTTCTGTTGAGGAGGAGCTAAATGACTTAATATGAATCACAGAGATAATTATATACTATAATTCTTTCCATAAAGTGTTTAAGTGACAGAGAGATAACCAGCCTGCTGCTGTCAGTACGGAAGGATGTCCAGATTTTACATTTCACTCACTAGTACATTTCACTAAGTCTAAATCTGGGTAAAATATTGTTTTTCTGCACTAATAAAATACATCTCAGCATTACATACAGTTATAATAACTGCTTTGGCAGACTGTCTTCTGGAAAAACAGAGATAATCTTTCACAGTATTCATTTACCCAGCAGGGTTTTTTTTTTGGAAAATTGTGTTTTAAAGGGTCCAAAAAGAAGAATATATTGATAAAAATGATGGATCCACCATCATCAATGAAAGCTTTAGGAACTAAAGTTGAGCAATGATTAAAGAAAGTCTGACTCACTGCTGTCTGCTTTTAATGCTGCACAGAAAAAATATTCATTTTATTTTTTCAAAAGCCAGTCAGTTTTTAAATATTGCACTTCATGGTAAAATATAATTATTATAATTATTTCAGCTCTTTTAAAATGAGAGCGTTATAAGACTCATTAATAAAAGACAGAGGACAACAAAAGAGTGGAAACGAAGGTAGAAACAAAAGAAGCAGATGATTTCAGGACATTGGCAGCTATGTTGTAAAGAAATTAAGGATTTATTTGTGCTGGCTGCTTAAACCGTTACATCATTTACCAGTTATCTTCTATTTCTGATTATTTTATCTTCTGAAACACTAACTTTCATGTTCTTGTTTTTATTCCAAAAGTTAAGATCCTGACTTGAATAAATCCATCTGGGATTAATTGAGCAATGAAAGTTTCAAGTTCTAATTAAATCCATTATGGTAATAACATTGTGAACGAAGGACCTAGCTCCCTTTGAGGGAATTAAAACCCAGCGGCTGTAAAGCAATGATGGAGATAATCCAGGAAAACATGGCAGGAGGCTTTTTTTACTTCATCATCACAGGGGGCACCCACCTCAGAGTCTGGTTTACACCAATAATTGAAGGTCACTTGAGTGTCACATTTAATATTTAGGTGTTTCTCAGAATGTGTCCAACCTGTTTTGCAATAAATCAAATTTAATTTGTTCTGCTAAATATAATTAAGGAACAATCTGGATAATAAAAAAAACTGTTAATAGAAAAGTGTTTTTCATTCTTTTAAAAAGACGAAAACGCCAATATATTTTTAAAAATGTAAAACGGGTAACAAATTAAAATTTTACGTGATTTGATTGACAGATTTATATTATAACTTTGTCAGATAAGTCGTTTAGTTTATTTTAACTGATGTTTTTGTTGGCATGGAGACCGCCACTTCACCAGATCATGTGTTTTATAGACCATCTATTAATTAGAAACCTTCACTTGCTAAATAGCAGCGACAAACACTCAGGATGGGTTTGGTGTGAAACACAGAATGAAAGTCAAGGAACTGCTTAGTAGAGCGGAGGATGTGTAATGCTGTGGGACTACAGGTCCTTCTCAAAATATTAGCATATTGTGATAAAGTTCATTATTTTCCATAATGTAATTATGAAAATTTAACATTCATATATTTTAGATTCATTGCACACTAACAGAAATATTTCAGGTCTTTTATTGTCTTAATACGGATGATTTTGGCATACAGCTCATGAAAACCCAAAATTCCTATCTCACAAAATTAGCATATTTCATCCGACCAATAAAAGAAAATTGTTTTTAATACAAAAAACGTCAATCTTCAAATAATCATGTACAGTTATGCACTCAATACTTGGTTGGGAATCCTTTTGCAGAAATGACTGCTTCAATGCGGCGTGGCATGGAGGCAATCAGCCTGTGGCACTGCTGAGGTCTTATGGAGGCCCAGGATGATTCGATAGCGGCCTTTAGCTCATCCAGAGTGTTGGGTCTTGAGTCTCTCAACGTTCTCTTCACAATATCCCACAGATTCTCTATGGGGTTCAGGTCAGGAGAGTTGGCAGGCCAATTGAGCACAGTGATACCATGGTCAGTAAACCATTTACCAGTGGTTTTGGCACTGTGAGCAGGTGCCAGGTCGTGCTGAAAAATGAAATCTTCATCTCCATAAAGCTTTTCAGCAGATGGAAGCATGAAGGGCTCCAAAATCTCCTGATAGCTAGCTGCATTGACCCTGCCCTTGATAAAACACAGTGGACCAACACCAGCAACTGACACGGCACCCCAGACCATCACTGACTGTGGGTACTTGACACTGGACTTCTGGCATTTTGGCATTTCCTTCTCCCCAGTCTTCCTCCAGACTCTGGCACCTTGATTTCCGAATGACATGCAGAATTTGCTTTCATCCGAAAAAAGTACTTTGGACCACTGAGCAACAGTCCAGTGCTGCTTCTCTGTAGCCCAGGTCAGGCGCTTCTGCCGCTGTTTCTGGTTCAAAAGTGGCTTGACCTGGGAAATGCAGCACCTGTAGCCCATTTCCTGCACATGCCTGTGCACGGTGGCTCTGGATGTTTCTACTCCAGACTCAGTCCACTGCTTCCGCAGGTCCCCCAAGGTCTGGAATCGGCCCTTCTCCACAATCTTCCTCAGGGTCCGGTCACCTCTTCTCGTTGTGCAGCGTTTTCTGCCACACTTTTTCCTTCCCACAGACTTCCCACTGAGGTGCCTTGATACAGCACTCTGGGAACAGCCTATTTGTTCAGAAATTTCTTTCTGTGTCTTACCCTCTTGCTTGAGGGTGTCAATAGTGGCCTTCTGGACAGCAGTCAGGTCGGCAGTCTTACCCATGATTGGGGTTTTGAGTGATGAACCAGGCTGAGAGTTTTAAAGGCCTCAGGAATCTTTTGCAGGTGTTTAGAGTTAACTCGTTGATTCAGATGATTAGGTTCATAGCTCGTTTAGAGACCCTTTTAATGATATGCTAATTTTGTGAGATAGGAATTTTGGGTTTTCATGAGCTGTATGCCAAAATCATCCGTATTAAGACAATAAAAGACCTGAAATATTTCAGTTAGTGTGCAATGAATCTAAAATATATGAATGTTAAATTTTCATCATGACATTATGGAAAATAATGAACTTTATCATAATATGCTAATATTTTGAGAAGGACCTGTATTTCTCTTCTAAACAAATGCCTCAATGCATCCTGACTAAGGGAAGCCAATCAGTGGGGGGGGGCTTGGTACACCCCCATCGCTGGTCTGCCACATGACGTCCAAAATGGAGAATTCATCCTGGTCTTACCGTTTTCTCTGTGTATGTCAGTCTCAATGCAAAGTGAGCTCAGAGACACTGACTGTACCGCTTTAATAGACAGAAAGGTGATAATTTGTGGGAAATGTTAGAAATTAGAAGTAGTTGATCTATGAAAGGGGAAACATCCTCAATAAGCTGCAGAATTTGCAAGAGGAGGATCAGACTCATTCTGGACCCATCTGGGTGTGTGGGGGAAGATCCTGAAAACAGTCCCTCTACCACAGCAAAATGCCTTCAATTGATACTGGAACCAAAATGGAGGCCAGATATGCACAAAGGGAAATACCAGAAATGATCCAGAAAGATTTAAGAGCAGCTGGATGTTCACATTTTATTTCTCTAACCTAACTGCGCCTTGTTCAGTAGAATAAGCTCAGCCAGTCATGCATATGAATCTGCTCTCCACTGAAAACGTGAATATTACCAGAAAAGAAAAGGGAAACACTCTGGTACTCATATTTCTTTAAAAAGCCAGACTGAAGTCACACATTTACAGCAGAAATTAACAAACATTTTATCAAAAATAATAAAGTTGCAACTGAATCAGTCAATTGAGCTTTTTCTTTTTGAACATTCATGTGTTGCTTAGAAGCAAGGATCTTTTTCAGCTATAATCAGAACCAGTTTATTTAAAACACATCATTGTTTTTCTTCTGCTGCCTCATTATCCCACAGCTTATGACTCTCTCATCTCGCTCTTCCTCAGACCTTTTGTTTCTCCTTCTTGGCATCTTCTCCTTCATCTAAAAACCTTCCTCTTTCTACATAAGCCGTTTACATTTGACCACTTTTGTCATTCATGTAACAAAACACAGAGTTTGCATCATCCGTCTCCTTCGGCTCTGTCCAAACCCACATCTTCATGGCACAGGAACGTGTTCTGCCTTCCTCGTGTGGAGGCAGCCTCTGACTGCTGTGGGACGTCTATAAGCCACTCTAGGTTAAATGAGTAACGCCCTGTTTCTGGCACAATAAAAACTTTCCAGTCCTTCCTTCTTGTGATGAACGGTTTCACTCATGAACTTGTCTGATGGAGATGAATTTGACGTGAACCAATGCCCTAGAGAACACCTCCTCCTCCTCCTCGTTTGGGAGTTCTCCATCATGTCGAGGTCACGTCTTCAAAGAGACGCCGCCTCAGTTGTTCCATAAATGCTTTGAGTCATTCATTCATCTGCTGTTCTTCTGTCATTCTTCCTCTAATCCTTCATCATCTCTGTGTTCTCCTCTATTTCGGGTTCCAGAAAATCTTTTTAATCCCCCCCACCGCCTTTCTTCCCATCCCTTGTTGCTATTTTCTCTCCCGCCTTTATCTCCGCTTTGTTTCTAACTCCATATGGAATTTCTTCCCTTCTCTACAACCTTCCAACATCTATATTTTCCTCCTTCCATTTTTCTCCGTCTACCTCCAAGGAGTGACAGAACATCACACGTCGGTGGCGTTCAGGTGTGCAGAAACCGGATCTTGCGTCTCCAGGACTTTCTTCTTGGCCCTTCCTCCGTCGGCGCCTCCGACTGGATGAATGCTGTCAAGGCGGCCGCTCCGGCCCCTATCTCGGCGACACTTGAAGACGGCGAGGAAGGCAGCGCGGTAGTTGCGGTTCATCCAGCCATACAGCAGAGGGTTGGCGAAGGTGGAGCACATGGCGATGACATGGAAGATGGTGTAGAGCAGGCGGTAGTCGCGCATGTCCAGCACAGAGCTGTCGATGTCGGTGGCCAGCTGGAAGGCATGGATGGGCAGCCAGCAAACGGCGAACACCACCACCATGGTCACCAGCATCTTGGTGGTTTTGCGGCGCCGGCGGTGTCGCTCGGAGCTGGCGCTGCTGTTGACGCCGCTCTCCGCCGGGCTGACGTGGCCACGGAGTTTGGACCAGATGTGGGCGTAGGCGAAGGAGATGATGGACAGGGGCAGGAAGTACTGCAGGATCAGCATGGAGATGCTGTAGAGGGTACCATCTGTGCTTTTACCGGGCCACTTCTCCCTGCAGAACTGTAACAGGGAGCAGAACCACAGGTCCGGTTTAGTTGGTTTACATTACTGATTAGCCTTCATGTAAACATAAAAACGTCACTGTAGTAACCTGTAGGAAGGTTTGGATTAGGTCAGGTTAGGAACCCTTGACTAAGAAAAACCTTGGTTGGTCTGGTAGCTCCAGCCTCTTTGGTGTGATGAAGAAGGGGAAGCCTCCACCAGCTCTTTTTGCTGTACCCTTGGGTACAGTTCGAAACTGGAAGAAATAAGTGGACCGAGGTGGCTGTTTGGACCAGAAAGGCTTTGAGACTCTTGGCTCTTTAAGTAAAGCTGAATCAAAACTAAAACACAGAAGGTTGTCTTAAACTAGCGGCCAAAATGACATTTTTAGGACGATAGGGATGGATTATTGGCAGCTTTAACCAAATGGACAGAATGGATTGAGGTTTAACTGAGCATCAATGGTGCAGAAATCTATTGCAGAGAACCGCGCTTCTCATCTAAAGCTTATAGATCGGTGGTAAAATGAGAGCTCCATCTGACAGCAGTGGAGCTGTCAGTTTATAACAGATCTCCTGCAAACCCAGCAGTTAAATGAGTAAGGTTAAAACTCCTGCTTCAGTTAGAGCTAAAAGGCAGCATCTGAGGCTCCAAACTGTTTGGTTGTGCTGGTGTCTCTGTTGGTGGTGGTGGTGGGTTATTGGGTTTCAGTTATGTAGAGAAGGCCCAACTATGAGAGGCATGGCTGAAATAATCGAGTTGGGGAGCTCCAAAAAGTGCTGGTGTTTGACAGCAGCGATTAGTTGATGTAGCGTTTCTCTATCAATACTGAGAAGAAACAATAATATAAAGAAATGTGCTGAAAAGTGAAACAAGGGCTCGGATGCATAAGGGTTTGATATTCGAGTCATTGGATCTAGTGGACGGACACACGATTTTAGTCATATTGTTTTAGTCCAGCTTAACAGCTAGGTTACACTCAGGGATTTACTCACTCCAGTCCTCTAGGGGGCGATAATACCCTTGTTGTTCAGTGTCTGCTCATATAAAATGAAAGCAGCAGATCTCTTCTCACTGAGTTTCTCTACAAAGTTCGTTTTTTTCTTGTTGTCTCTTCTTCTGCTGACCCGACCCCTCATTTTCTTTGCTGTGTTTGACGCCACCCTCTGACTGAGGTCATTATTGTCCTTGTGTCGATTCAAAGTCAGCACGGTCAGGGGGGTCTGCTGAATTCTAAGGCACTTTTTATCCTGCATTTGCAGAGGGGTGGTACTGTTACATAAACTTAATGAACACTGAAGGTCAATGGACATCATCTTTGATGTTATTTAAGATTGGCCAGTCGTTTTCTTTTTTTAGCCTTGAACAATAAGCAGAACATTTAAATGTTTAGCCCATACATGGTGTCCACATTCAGCTCAAAAACTCCAACAACCTTAGATGGATATATGCCTCTTTAACCTTCACTTTGACTGAACTTTTACATTGCTTGGTTGAAGAGCAATGTCGTCTTTTCATGATATCTGTTGAGTCCAGATTTCACAGTATTTATAGGAAATAATAACTGAGTAAAAAAAAAACCATTATAAACCTTCAAAAAGCATGGGGAACTGTTGATGGAGACCACATGAAAATACTGAATGAATGACTGTTTGTTTGGCAGGGAAATATGAAGAAATGAGAGCTGGATAAATATTACAAAACAAGTTAATTCTTATTCCTAATGTCCAGTTATATTGACATATCTGCTGATCAATTAATATATTCCACTTTAATGTGGAGAGCGACACTCAGCGTTTCTCTATTAGGAAGATGAAAGAAAAAAACATGTGAAAAACTGAACCTCTGGCAGCATCCAGGTGTAGAAATGATGCTAAGTGCAGAAATCAGCGGTAAGAAAGATAAAAGAGAGAGTGAAGGGTTGCAGAGGCAGCAGCTGGGAGAGAGGAAGACTCTGGGAGGAGAAGAGTGATAAAGGAGAGACGGAGGGATGAAGAGCAGAAAGGAACAGCAGGATCAAAGCAGAAGGTTTGAGGGGAAATGTTTGCTTCTTAAGCATGTGTGCGTGTGTGTGTGTGTGTGTGTGTGTGTGTGTGTGTGTGTGTGTGTGTGTGTGTGAAAATATCGATACCTGTATGGTGTGCCCAGGCTCCAGCGTGAATGAGCCGTACTCCCTGAAGATGGCCATGGGGCTGGCGAGCACAGCGCTCAGCGCCCAGGTCAGAGCTATCACCCCGAAGCACACGTCCTTCCTCATCCTGGTCTCCAGGTGGTACACGATGCACCTGAAACACACCAACACAGGGCCGAGTCCAGCTTGTCAAACAGATACTGATAACCGCCTCACATCAATAATGGATGCTGGAGCTGATAAGAATTTCATGGAAGGTTGGAACAAGCAGCTGAAAAGTGCTCCGACCTTGTAATGTTCCCACTTAACCTCCAGCCCGCACTGGGAGAACTGGAACAGAATCCGTATGGATTATTTAGGCTGATGCCTCTCGCCTGGGAGCAGCTTAGTTATTGTGTATTTCTAATCCCTGGCAGAGCTGAGGAACGTTACAGTCAGGGAAACAGCTGCTGGTGTGATCTGATGTGGTTTTATTTAAAGCACAAGGAAGACCAGAGGATTTCAGATCAAATACAGAATCACAGTTCAACAAACATCCGCCTTCTTCGGGTTCTGTAAGAACCAGACACTACAGCTGCTGAGTCACTGGTTGCGATGGAGATTCCCACCGTTTCAATGTTCGAGCCTCAAACAGTCTGAGTAAAAAGTTAAAATCATGAGTGGCAGAAATATCTGGTGGTCATAAAAGAGAATGTAGCTCAACTTCACTTAGAAGAGCTGGAATCGAGACTCCAGAGAACCAACAGAAAATCCAATTATGGGCTGAACTGGAGCAAACTGGTATGACACGGCGGTGACATGAACATGACCTGGCAGAGGCACAGGGGAAAAAACCTCAAATAGCTCCTGGCATTTTTTACAAGCACTTCATTTACCTTGTTTGAAAATGTGAGAAGGTCACTGAGAAGTTGTTGGAGGAATATGTAGAGAATAATGCAGATCCAGGGACCGATGGTGTGGTAGAGTCTTACTTTCTCTAACTTTCTCTTATAATGATGGTCCATCGCTGAGGCTGCTTTTCCTTGAACTTCAGAGGTTTGAAACACATCTTCATCAAAGCTGCCCCAGAACAAAGTGCCTTGTAAATGTATTCATTGTTATGGTTATCATTTGGGATTTTTATTAGCCGATAAGAGCTAAACCCAGGATAGGCCTGGAAGGCAAACCTGTTAGAGGCTGCAAGAGACAAGGGGCTGGGTCGGAGGTCCTTCTTTCTGCTGGACAATGACCCTAAATATAAAATAAGGGGGAAAATCACATTTCTGTGTGTATATACATTCATTAATTAAGGGACAAAAGCAACCTGATCCAGCCTGATTCTATGTGAAAAGAAAGAACCTCCCTACTTTTTATTTAAATCATAAAGTTCAATTTCACAAAACACAGCTAGGCCAATCAAAAAATCCTTCAATAGAACCGGTTAGACAACATGAAGTAGGCTAAAAAAAAAATCACATTCTGCTTCATTCTGAAGAGATTTTGAAATTTGTCAGAACCAGTTTTAAGGTTTAGGGGGCAAAGACTTTTCATAGGCCCTAGTTGGTTTTGGATATCTTATCTTTAGTAAATGAAAAAGGAGCTGAATCTTGTATTTATTCATTTTTAAATTTGTTTGATGATCCGGAATATTTAAGTGAAACAAAAAGTAAAAACTGATGAAATCCAGAAAGAGAAAACAGGTCTTTATGGAGCTGTCGAAGTTCAGAGCAGGAAGAAACAAACCTTTAAAGACATAATTCACTACTTTGAGCTGGTCTGTCACAATAAATACCAAAACCAACCAATGAGGTTTGATGTCAACTAGAAATCTTTGTCAGGTGTGTCAAACACATATTAAACCACATTCAGCTGCTGCAGAACATTATTCCAAACCGTCTAAAAGCCACAGTTTCTGCGTCCCAGTTTGAGCTGTCTGTGTTGATAATGAGGGAAACATCAACGAGCTGAAATCCATTAACAAACTTCCTGTTACTGTCACCCCAGGTTGAAGTAACTTAATCTGTGAAGTCGCAGGTAGACTACAAACAAACATGACAGCTCCTGACTCTGATGGCCAATTAACCGCCTGACTGACGCCCTGATTAAACGCTCATTTAATCCGCCTAATTAACAACTAATTGGATCAATCCAAACACTTTAGGTTCTCATTAGTAGAACAGTGGATTTAAGGTGACCGAGTCTTCCTTGTAAAATGATTTATTAAACGGTAGGACTGGATCTAAAGAGCAACAACAAGCTGCTACTTATTTAGAGGTGAAGCAAAGACAAACACTGATTTTAGTTGTTGCCTCCAGTGAGACGTAAAGATTAACACTCGGAGCTGAAAATGTCTCCACACAACGTTTGTTACTTGTTTTTTTTTTTTTTTGTGTATGCATCATTTGTTGGCCAAGTGTACCTCTGTGGTCTTTTGGCAGCCGTCTGTTTGTTGTGGACTAAGAGCTGGCGAAGCTCCCTTTGGAGATAAAGCTGAAGCACAAACCTGTGAGAACACCTGAGCAGTGGCCAGAATTTAACCCGTGCAAAGGTGAGATTAAAAGTTTTCTCGCTGTAAAATGTTTAAAGCTCAACAGAACGATTCGGACTCGTTTGAACCGGTGTTGCACCTCAGCAGCAAATGCTCAGCTAAAGTAACAGCTTTTATTTTTGTAGGTCCAGGTTATAGGCTGCTGTCCTGGGACGGCAGAAGGAATCTAACCTTTTGGTGTGTTTGTAGCAATCCTGTTCATTTACCAAACATCAATGACTTGTAGGTTAACATCTGACTAATGAGAGTAAAAACACCTAAAACAAAAATATCTCTCATTACTTGGATAGAAAGAAATAATGTTGTTAACTAACTGACCTAAAGCTAGAAAAGTTAAGTCTGGTTTAAAGTATGAAGTTATGTGTCTTTTTATGCAGTGAGTGTATGACTGAACCTTGGAGGAACACCATTTTCACTGAGCAGAACATCAAACTAAGAACTGCAAGAAACAAAGAAACTGGTGAAAAATAAGGGCTTTAGGAGCATTAATACAGGAAAATATGATGCTTGTAAGTAAATGTCCAGGTTTCATCTAGCATGCTTTTTATTTGCTGGTTTAAATCTCTGCCTATTTTTTATAGATTTTCATTTTTCTCACTGAACATGTGCAGGTTTATAAGTGAAACTTTGTATTTGTAGTTACCTTCAAAACACACGGGCACCTTGCATACTGACCTAGAATTACAGCAGGGAAACATGACAGATTAACCCTAGTGAAGAAATGAAGGTCAGAATAGTCAATAACAACGAATTATGCAAAAAGAAGCCAACCGGATATATAGATATATTTGGTTGGCTTTTTTTTTAGATCAGAAGAAAACTCATCATGCCACTGCTGAGAGCCTCAGCAGCATCTCAATGGACTACATGTAATATAACATGTTTAAACTTTAATGCTCTTTGAAGTAATAACATTTTATTCTGGACGCCGGTCTTACTGCCTGTGGTTCCGGCAGGTCCGTTGAAATCCTTCATAAGGTGACACGGATCGAAATGACAATGAGCTCATCCAGACCTCCTGGTTTTAATTCCAGCAGAAAATTACAACTAACATATGCCATTATTGAGCGACACGTTAATCACAGTTGGCTATTTTTGACTCTTGGAGTATTGCAGTAAAGAAAACAGAGAACCAGAGAAAAACTGCAAGCTCAGGCTGTTTTACTGTAAGGATAAACCTTTTTTTTTTAGTACACTTGCTTTGTGTTCCTAAAACCACAGACGATCCTTATTAAATCATTGCAATCAAATATAAATCTATCTGTAAATGACTATGATCTTAAACCCTGGATGCAGGAGACAATAATGAGAACAAATGTTCTCCAGTAAAAATGTTTCTTTCTGTAATGGGTTCTAGAGTGCATCCTAAACCATGAATATTATTTTTCCTCCAAACATCATTGTGATTGAGTTATCTGAGCACACATCATTTCTTTTTAAGGCACATAAAAAGGATGCATTTAGAAATCGGCTCTGACCGGTTGCCTGGAAAATCAAAAATCCGATCTTTTTCTCATCAGTGAAAGCACCATACATAAGCAGTACTTCATTGTGCTGGCAACACTTTTTGGTGTGGATGTTGTTACCTTGTGAAGAAGACTTAAAGTTAGTATCAGTGAGATGTTTGAAACAAAGATCTGAGGAAGCAAAGAGATGTTTGACACCTTTAAAAAATGAAGCCTATTTTTTACAACATGTTGAAACATGTCTGCAGTACCATGAAGCTGTGAGTTAGCGAGAGAGAACAAGACTTTAGGCAGATAACAGGAAGGCTGTATACCCAGCACATCATTTTAACCGTCAGGACTATAACTCTGCAATAATGCTGTTCTGATTTAAAATATGAATACCTTTTATTCTGACTGCTCTCACATGAAGTGAAGACAAACCGGACATTTTGAACGCTGTTTCTTACAATTTCCTGCAGTTCTGAAGGAGAATTCAGAATCTGCTAAAATTTCTGTCTGCAGGTCGAAGCTTGTTGAAACCTGGAGGTCTGATCTGATCAGGGAGTCTTAACATATTATCAATATAAAATTTAGAAATATTTTGATGTTATTCTAGCATCAGTGTTATAATTAAATAGATTTGCTGTGCATTTTAGGATCCGGTTCTGAAGCACTAATAATGTAAAAGCCCACATATGCCCCATTACATGACTGATGCAGGTTTCTTATGCAGATAAAGATCTGCTGGGAAATAATTCAACACTAAATGATTTCATTCATCAGCCAATGTGAAAAACAGGGAGTCTAGTTTAAGAAGATCTTGTTCTGTCCTTTCTTTCTTTTATGTTCTAAATGGACAGATGAAACGTAGAGGAGAACAGGGAAAGAATGTGAAGTTGGAGCTGATCCAAACACGCATTATGAAACAAGTGTGGTTTATAACAAGTCTGAGGAAGCCACTTTCTTCTACAAAGCTGTAGAAGAAGCAGGTAAACACCAAAGCAGAATACGATGTCTTACATTTGCTTTAAGCTCCACCCACCTGTGGCGGTCCAAGGCGATGACATTGAGCGTCACCGTGGAGACGTGCACGGCGAGGACCTGGGCGTACGGCAGCAGGAAGCAGAGGGTGCTGCCGAACTCCCACTCTCCCTGCAGCGTGTAGACCAAGGTGAAGGGGAGGCACAGCGTGTTGACCAGCAGGTCGGCTGCAGGCCAAGAAGACAGGTTTGCTTTCGTTTAATTCAGAACAACAAAAACAACGAGTAATCACAGCTATTAAATGAAGCGACTGCTGAGCTGAGAGCACAACGGGTCAACGTGGTGAGAAAAATCTGATCAACACCAATGTTGCCTCAGTTCGCTCAGACCCACACACAGCATTTCTGTCAGGTTAAGGTCTGGACTTTGACTAGGTCATTGCAGCCTCTTGATTTTTTTGTTGAAGATCTACAGTGTTTTCAGGACTATAGTCCTGGTGATGACCCAGTTTGAGTCAAGGTTCAGCTCCTGGATCAGTGGACTAATGCTGAACAATTCATGGCAGAAGGTCCTGTCGCTACAAAACAGACCCAAATTATCACCCGTCCACTACCGTGCTGGACAGCAGCTATGAGGTATTTGTGCTGATATGCTCGGGTTGGTTTCCTCTAATAACAGTTTTTTGTTACCAAACTTCTTTACTTTGCCTTCATTCCTGAAATATTCAGCTTTATTCAGATGAGACGTTCTCCTTTAACCCTTCCACACAAGCAACTACGGTTCCGTGTTTTTCTATTTGTCCTGTCATCAACGTTGAGATGCTGACCAGGGGGCTGCAGAGTCTGTGATGGAGCTCCAGGGTAGATGCAGCTCCTCTGATTCATTCCTCTCATGATGCCATCTCTCTTGACCTCAGAAAGTGTCAGAACTGTTTTCCACTAGGAAATAATCTGTTTTCACCGTAGGGTGCTGGGCTTTAAAATAGATTAATTACCCTTCCCAGATTTATGGGCAGCAACAGTTGCTTCTCTAAGGTCACTGCTGATATCTTTCCAACTTGGAGTTGTGTGAACAAACACTTGAATGCTCCAGAGGAACAAACTCCAAGAACTCCTGCTTCAATGGAGGTGCTCCACCCTGGCTGCTGCTTACCTTCTGAACTCTAAAAGAACAAGTAAAGCTTGAGATCGGCTGACATCCACACTAACAACCTACTATTAGTCCAAATCTGTCAGATCTGGGATAGATCAAATGATAATCTACTTTTCTAACTTTTTCATTAAGAAAAATGAGCTTTGAACTGCTGGATGTCATTGGAAACATCTCTCCTCCTTCTCCAGTTAATCATTTCTGGATCTGCAGCAGGAGTCCAGCACCAATCCTTCAACAGGCAACAATATTTGCATCTTTCCCTTCATTGCGGGTGATTAATCACTCTGTGATCGTTTCAGCTGGCCTGGAATGATTTCTCCGAACATCCTGGTAACAAGCACAAGCCAAGGAGACGAAGCAGGAGGCCAAGAGATTTTAACGAGCCAAACTAATTATTTGTCAAGTGTTTTTATTCCAGATCTAAAATAGTTTATTTAGATAAATAGAAATGCTTATTATAGATTTATGAGCCTCCAGGAAGAAAAAGAAGCTACAGATAGACTGCTGTGTGTCAGATGATGCAACGTTCTTCATCCCAATGCCAAAAACTCAACATATGTTTCAGCATGACTTTAAATGCTGGTTTTCCACTGGAATCTAGTGCTGACCCACCCAGGGTAGGACCTCAGCTGTGATGCTGAGACTGACCCAATTCAGCGCCAGAAACACACCATTAAAGCAGCTTCATGTTATTTTTCAAGCATCCAAAGTTAAAACAGCAGCTTAATCCTTTAACCTTATATGGTTTTATTCCCTATCAGGTTTAATTTGTCTGCTGTGCTTTAAATCCAAAATTATTTTCCCCTGATCTTTATTTATCATGGCGCTCCTTCAGGCCTGCTCCTACGTCACGATCCAGAGATTAGTTGTTGTGTCAGATGAGGACACACACAGAGGCAGAACCAGCGGAGAGAGTCGGAGTCGGCCCGAGCTCATGTTGGGGAACCATGACACCATCTGTCCAGAGATGTGCCCACAGACAGAAAGGTCACATGACCTCTAGAGCCACCATCATGAAGCCAAATATCATCTCCAGCCTAAACAAAGGACTAGCAGGAAATTCAGATCATGAATTAATCAAAATGATATAAATTCATCAAATTAAAATTTAACCTCACTCCAGTTTTCTCGTGATAATCCAGTCCTCCAACAATAAATCAATAAAATCTATCTTTAATCCCGATCTATATGCTACTTTTGTTATTTTTTTTATTTTTCTAGAACAGCCATGCATTAAAGTAATCCTCTTGGACATGTTTAAAAAAATAATCCTAATTCTGGGAAGCAAAAAGATTAGCTACAAGATGAGAGACAAGACAAAAAAACCTTGTTTAGGTCTGGCTGTTTGTGAGTAAAACATCTGAGACAGAGACGGGTCTGGCTGGTTGGGTCTGGTTCTACTGGATGGTGGTTCCAGTAGAACTGTTGAACCTTTGCTGGTTTTTTCCCATTAGAATCCCAAACTTGCAGCGGTGTCCAACCAACGGAGGAAGTGGAGCAGCTGCTCCTCGTTTTCAAAGTGGAGGAGCAAACTCATCTTCTTACTCCCTAATTTTCAGACTCAAAAACAAAAACAAATTGTATCTGTAGTCTGACAAATGCATCATGAATTTGTGTTTTTGAACTAAGAAACCCAGCCATCTTCTCTGAGTTGGTTCAGTCCATCTCCTCCATGTGACACCGTCTGAATGGGAATTAAATTAAAGCTCCCCATCATTCGGACAAACAACTCGTCAGTGATCCTTCTTTGAGCTAACCTGGACTCAGACAGCACATCAAAAACATAAAGGCCTCAAAATGTAACGGCTGTCAGACTCTGGATACCCCGCTGTAAAAGTTATAGCTCTGGCCAAGTAAACCCTAAATGCATCAGCAGGTCCATTATTGTCAGTTGCGATTGCTCCTGCATTTTATAACATTTTATAACATAATCATGTGTCCATACACACTTCTATTTATTTTGTGGGATAGACCATCACAAGGTGGTGCTTTGGAAGGAGAAATATGCACGGTTTTAATTTAGTTTGCTGAAAGGTTGCCATGCATGTGTATTCAGCCCCCCTGAGGAAACTGAGTCCTTCCCAATAGCTGGAATGGACTGGACTGGATATAACTGGAAGTGAACTAGAGCTATTTCTTCTTCTAAGGTGACAGTTATTGTGTGTTTTGCTATATAACTAAACTAAACTGAAGCCATAAAAGCTGAAATGAACAGAATTTGTTCCACAAGTAAAGAAATGGCAGAAACATCAGCTAAAATCACAGCAGAAACTGGATATTTATGGGACTCTCTATAAAATGACTTTAATTTTAGACCTAACTAGAGGAACATCTCAGACACACCACTTCCTTGTGTGGCATCATGGAAAAATCTAAAGAAAACAGCAAGGACATCAAAAATAGAGCTGTGGACCTCCAAACGTCTTGTTCTTCATTGGGTCAATTTTCCAGATGCCTGAAGATGCCACATTTATCTATTCAAACATTCATATGGAAGTATAAACAGCACGGGGACATCGAGTCATCATGGCGTTTAGGAAAGAGACTGGTTCTGTGTCCCACAGATAAACGGTTTAGGTGAGAAGTTCGTGAATCAAACCCAGAACAGAGCAAAAGACCTTGTCAAGATGCTGCGGAAGTTGCTAAAAGAGTGCTGTTAGGAAGAAGCCATTACCTCAAAAGCACTCTGAAAAGCCAGACTGTAAATGGGTTCAGGGAAAAAGACAATTCGTGGAGCCTCCTGGAGCCTCATGAAATGACAAATGAAGTGTTTGACCACAAGGACCTGGGTTACATCTGGAGGAACAAGATAGAAGCTTCCAAAGCTAAGAACACCAACCTCGCTGTGAAATATGGAGATAGCAGGGTCATGTAGAGGGCTGTTTTGCTGCAGGAGGGACTGGTGCATTTCACAAAATAGATTTCATCATGAGAAAAAAACATTTCAATCATCAGCCTGGAGGTTCAGGCCCGGGTGGAAATGGCTCTTCAGGAAGCCAAAGCATTCTGCCAAACAAGTTGAAGACAACAAACTCCAAGTTTGGATCGGCCATTACAAAGACCTGATCTAACTTCTACAGAAAATATGTGGCCTAAAAACCTGACCCAGTTCTACCGGTTCTGTCAGGAGGAACGGGTCAAATTCTCAGCAAACTATTGTGAGATGTTGTAGGATACTCCAAAACATTTAAACTTAATCATACAGTTTAAACAAATAAGGAATGCATGGAAAGTCCTGGATGTGAAGAAAGTCAACAACTGTACCTGCATGAAGCAAAGAGAAATCATTTCAATAAATCTGACCTAAAGCAGGATATGTTTCAGTCACACAATGAAAAAAAAGGTTCTTTTTATACAGTGTGAGCAAACCTCTGGTGTCAACTGCAGAGGACGGGACTGAAGAATAATGGATCAGAGCTTTAAACCCTGTTTTATTCAGCAGAACTTGAGGAACATCTTTTTTTATTTTTTATTTATTGAAGTAAATATTTAGTTAAACTTCAAAACCTGCCATCCAATCACCTGTGTGCAACAGCCGAGTCTTCAGTGTTGAGTTAAAGGACCATTTAAAGGCATAAACAGACAAAAACAGACATGCTAACCTTTCTAAAGACTCGTCAGGACTCTGTGTTCAGACCGAATCAGTTGAATTGAGCGTTAGCAGCTGTTGCAAGCGAACCTTTTATCTGATGTACAATTAGATCTGATTCTCCAGGACAGGAGGTCCACTGAAACCATTTCTCCACAAGGCGGGTCAGGGTCAGCCTGTAACCCTGCACACTACAAGGATCTCAGATGACTAAACTCTCAATACGCGCCATCTGTCAGGGCAGATTAGCCCAGAACCACAGCTTTCCAACCGGGTCTGCTGTAGTTTGGTTTCTTTTGTTTTTAATGTGGCGCCTATGGGCAAAAACCAACAGAAACAGCAGGAGAAAGAGAAATGGAAGAAATTAGATAAGACATACGAGATGAAGAGAGAACTGAATCAGCCTAATAACATAATATATTAAACAAATAATGAATTTTAGGTTAATCTGAAGCAACTGGGTGTATTCTGTTTGAGAAAAGATAAAAAATTTGCTGTTAAAACAGAACCCATGTTTAAAAAAGTATTTCTCCCACTAACATAAAATATATCGGCAACCAGTTCCCCCACAATCTTTGGTTAAATTTCATGAGCCAAATCCAACCCAGACCTGCTCCATGGGACATTTCCAAAACCACTACTGACCCAAAAGAACACGGAGGCCTGGCTCACATTTACCAGAATCATCTTGTACCAGAATCATCTTGATGATCCTCAAGACTTCTCAGAAAATATTCTGTGGGCTGACGAGACAAATGTATAACTTTTTAGAAGGTGTTAAACTAACAGAGCATTTCTTAAGAAGAACCTCATACCAACAGTCAAACATGGTGGGGGTAGAGTCATGATCTGGGCCTCAGGTTCAGGACCTGGATGACCATGAAATGTGCTCTCTAGCAGTACATCCTGAAGGAGATGTCAACCTATGAGTTCCTGACCTTAAGTTCAAGCTCACTTTGGTTTGCAGCTGAAAAAGTAGTCACACCGCCATATCCAACGATTTTATAGTGACCCATTTATTTAATCGTATTTAATCCTACTTATTGCATTCCAGTCCTGCAGGCCAGAGAATATATAGATTTTAATACATTTTATAACATATATAGTTCATAATATGTGTCAGTTTTCTGTTCTTCCTCCAGCCTTTGATCCCTCTTAGCTCCCCTCTGCTTCCCAGACGTCCTCAGTCAGACATAAAATAAATATTCCTGAACTTCTAATGTTTCAATGCATGAACCTCTCTCTTTTTCTGCTACATGTTCCTTGTTAAAAACCTTCAGCAGAAAAGAAAAACCGAGCATCTCTCAATTGGAAGAAGATTAGAAAGAGTTTGTTGTTCCTTAATCTTCATCCCGAACATCCAGAAACTTTCAGCAATGACAAATCAAGATGTGTGTCTGCAGAAGACTGAGACAAGCATGTTTACTTGATAGAGGACAATAGGAGGGATTCTTGTCATGCCATTCTCTTGAAGCTGCAAACAGACAAACAAATCAGATGAATATTTGGGACAGCGTGAGCTTCAGCAGAGCTGAAATCTCCAAAACAAACAGAAAAAAGGGAAAGTTTTAGAATCAACAACATCAAAGGACAGCATTTCAAAGAGGAACCAACCTGCCACCAAAATAAAATAAAAGAAGTCAGAAATACGAGCCGAGCTCCAATCAGATTCCCAACAGAGGACACAAGCAGCTTTACTTTTCTCTTTAATATCATACCTACCTGAAAAACTAAACCCAAATAAATCCTGTTTAATATCCAGTATTTCTAAAACTGCAATAATTGTTCATTCCTGGTCTAGACAGATGTGCTCCAGATGTGATCCCTGTTTTCCTGAAGGGATGTCTTGTCTCTGAATTTAGGGAATCATCAAATCCATAAACCGTTATGATGTATCTACCTTCTTTATCTGGGTGCAGAATGCAAGTTTCACACATGAACCAATAATTAAACACTTTTTGTAACTTTTACTGTGGGTCATATTTCGTATTTTTCTGTCTCTTTCATTCATTTAGATGTTCCCTCTGCTGCTGCTTCACCCACCTCTCCTTCTCCCCTTTCTCCTCCCTTCTATTTTGTTCTCTAGTCCTCAGAAGAATACAAAAAGGCACCACACACCCTGCGGTTGCTCATTTTGGCCTCACTTCCCCAAATTGTAGTTCACTGACACTCGGCATGGTCTGGCACAAAAGGTTCCCATCAGCATCCTCACTCACATTACGTACCTCTCAGCAGCTCTGTTGCCTTTTCTCATTATGCAAGATGCGCTGAAAAAATACAAAATGGACGTCTGTCACTTCTTCTCCATTACAGTTTGTTCATTGAGCCAGAAAAGATGACAGTCTGGTTTCCTCAGACGACTCTGACCGGGGGAGAGGGGGCAGACGCGTACGCTCGGTGAAGACGTGACAAAGGCACAAACGCTGTGCTCATGCCATGCACTGCAGGGAGGCCGGGGTCGCGGAGACACAAACTAAACATGACGACCCATTCGGCTCATGTCTTGGATTAAAGGAGCTGGAAGCAGCCAGGTTTAAAGAAGTCACATTAGAGTTTTCTGTACTGAGGAAGGTGGGTTAATCTACCCATAGACGTAGGGCACATTCACACTGGGTGGATTTAAAACCAACATAATTACCTGTTTAGCTGTTTGACATGACATGTTTGACAATTGGTTATTTTCTGCATCCCTGAGGCGCTCCCCTGCGCCCTCACCCCTCGTTTCTATATATCTGCAGGACCTTCCCACTAAGATCTCATCTGGTACACCGTCAGCCCATGAAAGTTCTGTGGGTCAGATCTAAAAGCTGCAGTACAGCGCCCCCTGGGGACAGTTTGAGAGCCTGCACTAAAACCAGGCAACACATGCATGCCACCACCAGTTAGTTTGGTCCGGCCGGTTTCAGATCATGGATGATGATGAATCAAGGCCAGGAGATTGTAGTTCTCCCCATGGATTTATGGGTTCTCTCCAGGTACTCCAGGTTCCTTCTACAGTGTAAAAATATGAAAGTTATGTTATTTGGTTTCTCTAAATTGCCCTTTGGAAGTGAGTGTGTGCTAGCATGTCGTTTGCCCTGTGTGTTCTGTGATGGTGACCTGCCTAGGATGAACCCCACCTACCACTGGAGATAGGTGGTGTAATGGGACACACACCTTCCAAAGACTTCAACTTTAGTCCCTGAAAGACCACAATTGAGATAAGCACTTTGGCTTTTATCCTCATTAATGATACTTGCTTGTAAGTTAATGTTGCTCTCATCTGGACCATTACCGAATAAATTCAGTTTAGTTTAGCTCAGCCGGTCAGTCTAGCTTCCCAGCTTCCCAGAAGTCTTTGGACCATTATCAGGAGTTTGGGCAAATATGAGAAGAGCCTTTGTGTTCTTTCGGGTCAGGAGTGGCTTTGGCCTTGAAACTCTACTATCATCATGAAATCATGAACTCTAACCTTAACCAAGACAAGCGAGGCCAGCAGTGCTTTAGATTTAGTTCTGGGTCATTTTGGCAGGCCGGCCACTCCTGGGAAGGATCAGAACTGGTCCATGTTTTCTCCATTTGTGGATAATGGTTCACTGGAGTCGCAACACCTTCAGAAATGGTTTGCTAGCCTTTCCAGACCGACAGGTCAGTGACTTTAGACTGAGTTTCTATAGATGAGGACATGGTGTATTGCATTGAGATCCTTTAGCCTACTTCATGTTGTCAGACAGGTTCTAATGAAGTGATCTGTTTGAGTCTACAGGTCTGAGAGAAGTTAGGCTTGAGTATTTTGAGTGAAACTGAACCAAAGTGATAATCAGAGATAATTAATGATTTAATGAGGCGGGACTTTATATTATGGTGCTGGGCCAGGTTGAGTCAGATAGATTTTTCTTATTTTTCTCCCCAAAAATCGAATTTACTCAGGTTATCTTTGTCTGATTTTAACATTGATTTAATGGTCTGAAACATCTGACTGTGAGCCGAAAACCCCATCAAAAACAGAAGTAATCTATAAATAGTTCTGTAAAATCCCAAATCCTACCAAATATTCTGAGATGTCAGCAGGACATGGATCCAGTCTCCCTTTAGTGAATTCTTCCTTGCAGCTTTCATGCAGTCTGTGCAGAAACAGACTTCAGCATGTAAATGGATCATAGCATTTCAGAGTAGTTTGTGCATAAAATTGATCTGCATATTTTGAATAAAATGTCATAAGTAACATGTCCACCTGACCAAAAAACACATAATAGACAAAAACAGTTTTGTTAATTAGCAGGTTTGACACATGTAATAATCCTCAGTTCAGGCTTCAACCCTGGGATGAACTGCCCTAAACGGCTCTGTAAACACCTGCTGCTTGGGGATCAGTGCTTCATTAAATACTTGTGAAGAAATGCCACATGGATAAGACAAAATCCAGGAGGATACATGACAAAGTGATAAAAATAACCTAGTCCTTCAGGCGGAAGCTCCCAAATGTGCAAAATCCACTGAGGTGTTTGCTGCAGGAGAGTCTTCAGTACAATGTCGATACAAGAGGAAGAAGTTCAGGAGGGATGATGATGACAAACGCATTAGATATACTGTGAAGACATTTTTCACAGCCTCCGAGGATTTACAGAGATTTACCTGTTTTCTTTGTTAAGTGACCTTACTCTGACCTATGAACCTCCTGAATCTAAGAGATGAGCAAATAACACATGTCATCTGTCCTCTAATTCTTAGAAACAAATGACAGTGAAAAGTGGAACTAAGCTCTTGACTTTTTTGTGTTTTATCCTTAGTAATACATACTTGTCTGTGGTCATGAAGTGCTAATGTTGAGTTCCATTATGTGCTTTCAGAAAACAAAATTCAATTCTGTGCAAAGATCTGCCACATTTCCAGCTCATAGCTGTTTGGGATTGACCTTGTCGGTGTTAAAAGTGTCATTTCTGTCTGTAAACTTGTTTTTTTTATATTGACTGCTGGTAACAAAGGGAACTGAGACAAAGGAATGGCTGACAACCAGTTGGCAGCTTCCCGTTCCTATGTCATCCTTTTGGTTGTTTTTTATCTGTCACATTAAAAGTATCCCCAACAAAATTCTCACTTAAAGTTATTTAAAGTCAAAGGTTTAAGTAAATCTGTTGGAAGAATGTTATTATAAAACTACAAAATCTAAAACTTTTGTCACCACCGGGTCACTCCGGTTGCCAAGGGGTATTCGGCTAGCGGCGCCTGCATCAAGACAACCCAGACTCTTCATGTGTGGTAACACAATGCTGGATTAAGCTACGGAGTGCTACCAGAACAGGACATCCCTGCCAAATTCCAGTCTAACCCCTCATCTGAGGCTAATGCCATTGCAATTCCTACCTGTGGACAGTGCCCTGGACAACTTAGCCCCCAGGATCATAGCCAGACTCAAACATTCTCTGAAGCCCATGGATCTCAAATGTAGATGGACGCCTCCCTCCAGATGGGAGTCCGAGGAGTTTACCTACCCTGATGTCTTGTTAACGATTGATAGCAAGATGGACAAATCAGAGCCTGAACTGTGGTAATGAAGGAGCAGATGAGGTCTGTCATAGTGAAAAGGGAGCAAAGCCAAAAAGCAAAGCTTTTTCATTTACTGGGATACGTCCCAACCCTACCCTGCGAAGGACTGGCAACCTGTCCAGGGTGTACCCCGCCTCTCGCCCATAGACTGCTGGAGATCCCAACCCTCACCTGTGGTCATGAGATTTGGATCATGAATGAAACAACAACGCCCTAGATATATGCAGGTGAAATAACCTTCCCCTCCCTAGCTGAGGTGGTTCAAACTCAGGATCCCTCCAGATTATCTTTCTTTTAGGGTTTTCCAGGTATATCCCACTGGGCGGAGAACCCAGGGAAAACCTAGTATTCATCTCTTCTGGCATGGGATCGGATAAAAGGCAATTCCAAGACCAATAAAAATCAATGACAACTAACTTAAAAAACAATTCAATTATCTTATCTTTAGATCAGTATTAACCTGCAGCTGATAACACACAGAACAGCTGCTTCTACTGTCAACCATGGTTTCCTTCAAGGAAACACATGCAGTCATTTCCACTCTGCATCAAAAAGGCAAGAATGCTGCTGCGAGTAAGATGGCATCCAGACCAACCATTTACTGAATCATCAAGAGCACAAAGTAGAAAGGTTCCACCACTGTGAAGAAGGCTTCAGGCTGCCAGAGAGGTTCCAGGACCGTCTCCTAGCGTTGACTAGGGCGGCTGGTAGGAGTAAAGGTTTCTGCATGCAGAGTGAGGATGATGGCCTGATGTCAAGAAGAGCAGCCAATGAAAACATTGCCGTGAATAAATGAGGGCATCAAATCATCACCCAGAAGAAGATTTGCCCAGTGTTTTAGGAGCACCATTTATCACCATATAATGAGGCTAAAGTGATAATGAAATGGCTCAGTGGTCCAAATATTGAAATTATGGATCCATGATGAGGAAACTCGGAGAACCTGTTTACATAAACCTGATGTATTATCCAATAAAAACCTTCAAAACCTAGAAAATCTTTTAATACGGCATATAAACCAACATTAAAAACATCTAACCACACTAAAGTTTGTAAAAAACGCAACTTCATGCAGCTAGAAGTTCATGTTTTTCAGAACACAAACAGTAATAGTCCGTGTTTTCATTAATTATCGCTAGCAGTAAGGTTTGCTTTGCATCCAATTTTCTGAACATGTCTCTGAACAAGAGGCACTTGAGGCCACAAAAATACATCGGCGTTCATCTCACACACACACACACACACGGTTGAACAGCTAAACTCTCACAAGGGAAAACAAGTACAACTCCATTTAATTATCTGCTTCTGCGGACTCATTAGCTCCGTGTGACAGATGGAGATGGCCGGCCGGGGAGCCGCAGCAATCCGCTCGCTTTCTTTCTCTTTACTTTCCTGAAGTTTGTTAAAAAGATCATGCTGACTTCTGCTTGGACAGCTGGTTGCTCAACTGCTGCTAAAAAGATTTTGATTAATGTTGCTGTTGCACACATAGTTGCATCAGAAACCTGACAGGGATCTTGTTCCTTCTTACTCCACCAGAGCCTGTTTCAGTGCCTTATTTCCTGCACCTTTACTCATTTCTAATGATTTCATTTATTGAAAAGCTGATGCACCAAAGCATTGCTTTGCACCTCATTACATCTCTTTAGTTGTGGTACAATAATGAGGTCCTGTGGGTTTATTTATTCTCTGTTTCCAGTTTTTATTGTTTGGGCGATAATTACAGGGTGTTTGGGTTTAATTTAGCAGGTTTTAATCAATTTGTTTCACCTCTAAAATTTAATCTTCTGAACATATTTATTGTTTAGAAAATATAACAATTCGGGGAAAACCAGACTATCTTTCTGTTGGCCAACTGTTTCTGTCCCGTTTCTCCAGAGACTTCAAATCAGGTTTTCACAGATGAGCAGCAGATCTAAAGGTGTGGGATGTGTGAATCCTACCATGTCAGACTTGTTCAATCTGAGATAATTAAAGTGGAGGTGAGATCCTCTTGCGTGTGTTGAAGCAGATGACTGGGAAAGTGTTGGCTGGTCTGAGCTACTGGTGCCATTTACTGGTTGTTTAAGGATCTAACTACCGATATTTAAACCTGTCAGCGAATCACAGCATCACTCAGTGCAAGATGGCAGACAGAGGAGAAGAGCAGTAGCAGTGCCACCCTGGCAGGCATGAACTGAGTCATGATCGGGTCCCTCAGTAGAGGCACCGTTTAGGAAATATATGAAACAGCAAAGAGGCGTGATGACCTTTATCTGGAGCAACAGCAGCAGCGTTTAGCCTACAAGGCTGGAGTCAGGTGATTTCTGTAGAGCACGATTTAAAGACACAGATGTTGTTTGGAAGGGTTCTGCACGGATCGACAACAAAACAAACCTGTTCAGCCTGAAATTGAACTGAGTCATCAGTTTGTAACTAATGCAGAAAGGCACTGGAACCCATGGAAAACACCTAGACTTGCACCTAGACACCTGCAATATTATTCTTTTGTAGCAGTAATAAAATACGAGCAAATTTATTTCTTGTCAGTTGTGACAATTTTTCATTTTCTTGCTTTATTTATTTATATTTCACTGTTGGGACCCACAGCCATGGATCTCAACATTAAACTCCGGTACGAACTCTTCTGGAACTTTTGAAAATAAAGTGCATTAACCTTCTTCCGGCACAGCCAGGAAACGGGATAACTGCGGACTTCCTGTGATGCCACTATCCAAATAAAAGCACAGCTGTTGCTACATCCGCCCTCTTTCCACATGGCCTCTAGTGGGACCGGTCAGGGGAGGCCCAGCGCGCTGATGTCTCTTTGCTGGCAAACAGACATAAACTCTTCAAACAGGATCCAAGAGTGTCATATAATCATCGATCATATGCAAAAATAAGTACGAATGAAATACTGTCTGTGTATCATTCATGAACGGGGATAATTAAGGTACAAGCATTGCTTGACTTTCTCTCCGAGCCCTGTAGGAGCGGACAGGACGGGCCGCCCAGCTACAGCTCTGGAGCTAACCCTTTTGTTCGGAGCGAACGCACCTTCAACCCTCCTGCGAAGCTACTGAGCTAACCGCTTGTTGATTGTGGATACCTTCTTCAAACTTCACTCTTGGACAACGTTTCCTCACCATGGTTCATGAGGTTAGGTGTTTTGGGCAGAGACAGATTTAGAATGAAATGATCTAAACGTTTTTAATTTTATGAAGTTTTGTTTGTGTTGAACTCAGCTATCTTGGTGCTAGCAGGATATCTGCAGCACTCGTGTTCAGGTTGTGTTCTTTGTGTGTTTTAAAGTTAAGACAAATTTTACTTGAAGGGTGATTTTAAACAGAAGATTGATCATAACGCGCCGTCCGCTCTTATGCATTTTAACCCTTTTATTAACGGTATTTTAAAGGTGTGTTTATTCTGGTGCTAAGCTATTAGCTTATTTTGTTAGCTTTAACTACTAACAGCTAATGAAACATTTCTCCAGAAAGATTTGTCTCTTTTCCAAAATATTCCCTTAATAATATTTCTTCAAATATTATTTCAATAAATAAAGGCAGCTAATGAGACACCGTTGAGAATCAGTCATCCAGAAGGTTGGTTTTATTTAGCAGATCATTATTTAAAACATTATTTTATTAAAATAATATTTTATCTGATCTTGCATTGTGAATGGTTGTCTAAACGTTTGCTGATTATTGCCTAAATTAGTTCCAAGACTAACTTAACTTCATTTCCAGATTCTTCAAGATAATCCTTGGTTCTCAAACATAAACATTGCATGGTAATGTTGCATCACTCTTTTTGGTCATGATTTCCAATCATCTTTAATCAACTTGTTTATATTGTACATAGCCCATTAGTCTTCGTTATTCTTTAATTCTGCTTGGTAGTTTAGTTGGATTGTTTTAGCAAAGTAAAGAGTTTGTTGATGGAAATATATTTGACTTTGAGTTGACTTATTTTTGTTAATAAATTCTTGTATTTTAAGAAATTGTGTGAATTTATTCCATATATGTGCAGAGTTTATGCTGTTCAATAATGTCAGAGCTCGTCTCACACCTTTCTATTTTGTCCTAATACCATCACCTTACTGGGCTGGTATTCACAGGACAATCCTTAACAGACCCATATATTATTTAATAAAATATTAAAATATTAATATTAAATAATATTCTCAGATTCATAATTCCAACATCACTTATTTAGTAATTTTGTGTTTTTTATATTTCAATGTTTTCTTTGTTTATTTCCAGAATAACTTTATTTCTAAACAGTTAGAACTCTAAGATTTTTGTTTTATTTTGGGCTTGTTTTATATATAATATCCTGCAGGTAAATAAATACTTTTTCTAGTATTTTTGCATTTTTTAAAGATAATGTTCGTTGATTCCTTCTTGGTTTCAATTCACTGTTCTGTTAGTGCAATAAATGTCTTGGTTTTATTAAACTTAGTAAATAGTTGTTTAAAAAGTCACGATTTCAATCTTGACCAAAATAACGTGATTAGAATTTTTATCGCTACCCAAGGGAACCTCAGGGTTTAGACCTAACCATCAACTCTGAAACGTATTTAGGCTGAAGACCAATCAGTGCCTTAGAACCATCAACCAGATTTAATCCTATCCTCCAACCAACCAGAGCTGGTGTTAAGGGCTAGGGAGAAATGGTCCATCTACCTGCCGTTGGTCAGGATTCTGGCAGCATCATTTTGGAAGGATTTTGAAAAGCATGCACCAGTTTTTCCGGGTACAGTTTTAAAGGGAAACTCTGTGCCGTTGTAAAGTCAAAGACGAGCTCCTTTTGCATGTATTATTGCATCAGTCTGGTGTGGCATGGAGGTGATCAGCCTGTGCTTCTGCTGAGTTGTAATGAATTGCTATAAAAGCAGGCTTCAGGTCGTCTGCATCGTTGGTTCTGGTGTCTCTCATCTTCCTCTTGCTCTAAAATGTCCTGCTAGATGGCTGCGTTGACACAGTGGACTAACATCAGCAGGTCACATGGCACCCCAGATCCTTAACGAGTGAGGAAACGTCCAGTCCAGTCTCTTTTCACCTTGGTCCAGGTAAGATGCTTCTTACTTGCTTAAAGTTCAGGTCAAATTAGTTTACATGCTCCTGTTTTGCATTTGAATCCAACCATGACCCCAGGTACACACCTAACACACACTCCAGTGTACTGTGACCTCCCTAATGGAGTTGTTTTTTATTTAAATTTACAGGGAGAACAGTATTTTCTTTTGGTTTAGCCTTTCAGAGTCCAGGCGCTGCAGACAATTAATGTTTTACCAGACATTTCTGTTTCTCAACAGAAAATGTGTCTATCTTACCATTTTGTCCCCACTTCTAAGCTCCTGCTTCACTTTGTTTGGCAGTTTTTGATCACATTTGATCTGATGCCATTATGATCAGACTTTGAAGTTCAGAGTGAGAAACATACTGCTATTATAATCAATACAAAGACTGTGTTTTTGTGGTTATTGCCACTATTGTCTTCTCCTGCCAGCAGTAGTCTTTGGAGTCGGCAGACAAACAGCATCCCTTTCCCTGTAATCGTATTAAAGAAATCCCAACTGACATTCTTGCATAAATGTTTAAGTTAAAAGCTTTAGAAACAACAAATGAAAATATGTGTTCTGATGTATAAAGGCAGCTATTCTGAGCTTTAAAATGATAATTCATGAAATAACGCTGAATTCTATGACTTTTTTTCCTCATAAAATGCATCTTATTCATGATCATTATTTTAAAGAGCATGGTGAGTCACTTTTTATCTTTGTCTTCCATATTTTTTCTTCTCCTAGATTAAAAAACGAAAGTGGCTCATAAAAAAACAAGGAATCATGTTTGTCTTTGAACAAACAAAAATAGAAAAGCGGAGTTTAAAGACGTCTGAAATTCTGAAAGTCGCCTCTCATTTGTGTTTTCTGTCTTCAGTTAGCAGAATAAATTAAGTTATGTCATCATTCAGCTTTACTTAGGAGAATGATTCTAGTTACTTGCTATAAACCTGTTTCAGTACAAAATGAAGAATATCTGAATTGGTTTTAATCCTATTATCACCAACAGCCAGGGTAGAAAACAGAACCAACACACAACAAGAAACTGAAATCTGATTCATCATTGCTGGCAAAATTTAAACACAAGGATACATTTTATTTAAAATCAGCACCGTTCAAACAGCTGAATGGTTTCATTCTTTCAAAAACTAAAGAATATTATTTTAAATGGAGGAAAAATAAGAAATATACAAAGTATTTCCATATCTGACTACATTTCTGTCACCAAACCGCAACCTTATGTAGTCCAACACAGTTAAATTAGCCCAGAGCACATTACACAGACTTACATCAGTTTCCTTTAAACCAAGTCATCTCACTATATATATTTTTAATGAACCTGGGGTCTTTTTGTCCCAAACAGAGAATAAAAGTCTCCACAAAGAGAAAATATAATCACGAACCCCCAGCAAGTAATATCGACCCTCCCCCCCCTTTTTATTCAACTGTGTTATGAATGAATGATTTTTATTTCGAACATGTACAATAACTCACAGTTCTAGCAAATGAAAACATTTATACCAATAAGTAACAATGAAACAAACGAACAAATGGATAACAAGTACAAACTTAATATGTCTGAAAAGGAGCAGGAAGAAGCATCGGCTTATTAATCCTGCCCCTTTCCCCACTGCACAGTTCTATATCCAACACATACATCCACACCCACAAACAATAAAAGTAATCTGTTATAACACCTCGAATACACTACCCTTCTTCTTTGTTCTTAAAAATCACACTTTTATACAACATCTTTAACTGGATCATGCTTGGACATGACCTGAGCTCCATGTTTAAGCTGTTCCACAATCTCACTCCACAAACTGAAATGTTTTAGGGGGAGAGAACCCACAAATGTCAAAAAAAAAAAAAAAATCATAAACCAAATGTTTTGGTTTAGTAAATGTTCACAAAACTTGAACAAAATTGATATAAGCTTATCTGTACGTACAAAAGAGCATAAACGTAATCCTGCATGACCCTAACCTCTTAAAGATGGGATTGTTTGGATTTTAATGAAGATTTTATCCTAACATCCTAATTTGGTGGGATTCTGTGGATTAGTTCTGAGCAGTCACTATTTACCTGCAGAGAAAATTAGTTAGAGTAATCTCTGTTTGGAGAATCCAAGAGAAAATCTTAACTAACAGCTACAGAAGCTTACAGGTAGTCAAAAATCAACTAGTGAGGAGATAAACAGCAAAAGCTTCTCAATGGTTACCAAGGATCAAGCATACAGCTACTGAGATCCAATTATCAGCTACTAAGAGTTGAGTAGATCAAATTTAGGGGAATAGTAACTCAGGGTCACACCAATAACTATTTAAGGACAAGATTACCGCTAGTTAGAGTCAACCTAAGAAATAAAAAAGAAGAAAACATTTTTACATTTAGGTAGTTTTACATGGTACAACGTTGCTCTGATTAGCCACTAGCTTGACTCCCTCATTCCTTCTTGATTCTCCAATCTGGGATCAATCTGACTGCTTTCCACCACTGGTAAGTTACTGGTGTTGGGACCCACAGCCATGGTTACAACGTGAAAGGCCAGTACAAACTTTCCTGGAACTTTCAAAATAAATTGGACTAACCTACTTCCGGCACAGCCAGGAAACGGGGTAACTATGGACTTCCTGTGACGCCACTGTCCAAATAAAAGCACCGCTCTTGCTACATCCTGCCTCTTCCTGGATTGTTTTAGCATTGTAAAGTTTGTTGATTGAAATATGTTTGACTTTAAATTGACTTATTTTTGTTAATAAATTCTTGTATTTTAAGAAATTGTGTGAATTCATTCCAACTTATTCCCTAACAAAGTTTCTGTTAGCTTGGCCAGCAAAGTGCTCCATGTCTCGATGTATTACGTCAAACCCATTGAAAACAGACATTAAAGAGATGTCCCACTCCTAAAATGACCACTCTGCTCTGATTGGTGTTCTGATTGGGCTCTTCTTAGCAATTCTTAGCAAGTCTGCAGATCAATTTCTTTCACATTTAGGTCCTTACAGTAAATTTAACACATATAGCACAGAAAGGATTTGAATGCAACAATGACTGACAAGAACCAACTTTAGCAATGAGCAGTTTGTGTGTGTGTCTTAACATACCAACGGCCAAATTAGCGATGAAGAAGTTGGTGACGGTTCGCAGTGTCTTGAAGCGATAAATGACATAGATGACCAGAGAGTTACCCAGAACCCCCAGCACGATGATGGTGCTGTAGGCCAAAATCAACACCACCTTCAAACAAACAAAAGCAAACAGCTGTCAGATGTATTCACGTTGATGTGAAGTGAAATGTAAATTTGAATCTTCGGTTAAAGATGGAGGATAATCTAGGAATACTGTAAACAGAAATGTGACCTCTACCTGAACACTCAGCAGTCGGATGGGGTCTTCTGGAAAATTCACTCCCTCGAATCCTGTGGGCAGAACCGGGGGAGGGATGCCGATATTCGGAGAGTAATCATGGTAGCCAAGGTTGTTGGGGTCACTGTCAGGCGGGGGGAGGAACCGGAGCTCCTCCTGCGTGGCGTTGACTTCACCGAAGGCCTCCATGTCCGGTCATACGTGTCCAGCCAGCAGCTCCATTTCATTCCAGCTCGCACTGCCTGCTGGATAAAGAAGAAAACGGTAAATGACGGGTAACATGTTTTATTTACAACAGTGTCTCTGATCACGGTATGTATGTGTGAAGGACACTTTCTCAGTTTTCAAGAGGCACTTGGATAAATTTCTATTTCTGGCCATTGAAATGCTACGAAAAAAAATCTGATGTTGCTCATTTCATCTAAGGAGGCAAACCACACAACACTCGTGGATTAGTTTGAAGTGGATCACACACCAGGATCATAATCACTGACAGCTCAATCAGGTGACAAAAGGACCAAAAACAGGAGCACTTATTCTGGCCTAAGCGATAGCATTGTTAATAAAAGGCATGAGTGGCCAGCATGAGTCCCCAAACAACAGCTTACATAACAACATGAGCAAATTAACTCTGATCTGAATATGTTAAAATAAGTACAACATGCAGCCAGTTTAGTGAAGAGCAGAAAGCTTTGGACTAAATCGTCAATTCCTCTTCATTCCTTTAAACCAACAAACACAAGAATATGTTTCTTTCTTCAATTTACTCTTCTTTAAAATCAGCTTAGACTCCCTTATATGAATAATTAGGATCATTTTAAGCAGTTTCCTCTTAAATTATTTCACTGCACAGCCCTGTTTCCTAAACCCAACTGTAACTCTAACCTACAGCCTCTCACTGCCTGAATTCATTTACGACCGTATGACTGTTTGTTGCTGTCAGGCAAATTATAATTTCAGAAGAGATTGTAATGTTGAATATAACACTAACGATAGATATACTGTAAATCTAAGTATTTAGTTTTCAAAACAGCAAAATGTGGCATAATTGGGAATAACTGCCTGATGGCAGCAGAGTGCTTCCAATACGGTCCTTAGTATGTGTGGAATATGTTAAAACAGGCATACAAGAATAGCTAAAATAATTAGAATATCATCAAAAAGCTTGATATTTTTGTGACTCATTTCAGAAATACACAATATTGTATAGATTTATTACACTTGGAGTAAAACATTTCTAGACTTTGTTTGGGGGAAGAATTTGGGGCTGTGTGACATTTCAGAAGCATAAGATTTCAGTTTGAAATATCATTTTTTATTGATCTTATGTAATATTTTAATTTTCTGAGACATTGAACTTTTGGTTTTCAATATCTGTAAGCCATAATCATCAAAGTTACCAGAAACACTGGCTTGAAATATTTCACTCTATGTGTCATAAATCTATATATGAGTTTCACTTTTAGAACTTTTTCATTTTATTCTGTTTTCAGAATATAGTGAATCTATCTATCTATCTATCTATCTATCTATCTATCTATCTATCTATCTATCTATCTATCTATCTATCTATCTATCTATCTATCTATCTATCTATCTATCTATCTATCTATCTATCTATCTATTTCTCTCTCTATCTATCTATCTATCTATCTATCCATCCATCCATCCATCCATCCATCCATCCATCCATCCATCCATCCATCCATCCATCCATCCATCCATCCATCTAATATACAAATTAGTCCTATGATTAAGGATTATTTGTGACTAATCTGGTCAGATTATGTGCAGGTTGTTCATTTTTCCACTGATGCGTCTTTCTCAGCAGAGAAGTACATTTCATTTCACTAAGGAGAACGAGGTTAAAGCTTAAATTACAGTGAATGTTAGCTGACCAGAACATGGTTTCCAATCTCATCTACACTTACTGTTCCCAGATTATTTGATGATGTAGCGCGAGCTATAATCTGATCTTGGTCATATTCCATGTTGTTTTCCAGGTCAACGGATTAAGAACAAAACAGGTAGACTTGACCTGATTATTTTTTTATGTTCACATCTGTGTAGGAAATAAAAAAGACAACAGTGGGTTTTGTAGCAGCAAATGCACTTTAAGAACCAGCATAAAACTGCTTTGACATTTTATGCTTGTGTTTAACATCCAGTCCTTAATGTGTTCTCGTTTATAACACTGACGGTTACTGCAGAGTGGAGCTGCATGTTCGTTTAACTGGAGTTTTACAATAAACCATCTTCTCATAGCCTGATTTTCCTGCTTTGAAACGATTACTGTCCATAATTTGTTTGGTTTATATATAAAAACAAAGTCAATACGGGTTTATTTATTCAGTCCACGGACCATTACTCTATTACTACCGAGAACGTCCTGGTACCCAGTGAGTATAAAGTTCTACTTTTTCTACTAAACTCTCCACTTAATGTCGCCCTGAGGCATCTCAGTGGATCTTTGAGGCAAAGCAGCAGCAGATGGTGGCCATACTGGGAAGTTTCCTGTGGTCCGCCACCCTCAGGCTGTTAATATACAAACAGACAATACAAACAAGGCGTTAAATGATCTTTTACTGTCTAAGAGCCTGTGGGCAGAGTGAAAAGATACCCCCAAGATCTGGCTTATTTAACCTGTAAATGCAGAGGCTGTTACAAAGGTGAACTGCAGCTAAAGTTCAACTTTCAATAAATCATGGAATTAAAGAAGACACAAGCCCCTGTGTACATGTCACCATTACACCTTACAGCCAGAACACTGATGGATCCATTGGATCCAAGAGGGAAGGTAGCAGCCAAGTGCTGCTGATGTGACCACCTCTACAAAAGCAGAGGTTTAGGCAGTTTCCCTCTCTGCATACAGCATGCGGGTCGGTGTTAAAACAATGCCAAGCAGGAAAGACATTAGCAATGACCCTCGACAGGCAACTGCTGTCGTGCATCAATCTGAGAATGGACAATGAGTCTAAGCATACAACCCAAATGGTACAAAGTAGCTTAACAATAAAGTCATTGTTTCAGAGTGCCCATCACAACAGTCCTGATCTCAGTCCAAAATAACATTTGTGGGCGGAGCTAAAGAGTGCATGTGAACAAGGTGGATGAAATTATTTGGTTCCAGCAGTTCAGGAAGAATGGGCTAAAATCCCAGCAAACTATAGTTAGAAGCTTGTGGAGAGACACCCAAAACATTTACCCAAAAAAATAAAGTTCAAATTGTGATTCTATTAGATATTAAGGACATAATCCCAACGTTTTCACACCCCTGGCAGATTTAGGTTTGGAGTTATCTTTTAATTTTACATTAAGTTTAAAATTTGTCCCATGACAGGAAGTAAAACTAACATTTTGCAGTGGTCAGGACCCCCTACCTGGATGTAAAGAATTTTTTGCTGTAAACTGTAAACTAATGGATCTAAATAAAATTCAAATGTATTTATTTCCTATTATTCTGGCATTTAGCAAATAAATAAGGCTATATGTTTATGGAATGTATGTAATTATATGGTTTTATATGTATCTCCTGATAAGTCATTGTTGGTTAAATAACAGCAGAAAAATTAAACATTTTTACATGTTTAGAAGCAAAGAAGATGCTGATATCTGCTGTTGCAGAACTAACCCACCCTGTTTAGACACAGTTTGTCGCTTCAAATGCAGAGACTCTAAATCAATCCTCAGTTCACAGGTGGGAGGATGTCACACCCGTTGTGTGATAGCTTTTAACAATCGTCTGCACGTACAGATGTGTTCTCTCCCATTCGCCGCGCTGCAATGTAGGTCATTAAAAAAGCTTCTCCCAACACACACACATACACACACGTATGCAGTGAACACGGTAACGCACCCACCATCATTAAAATGAATGCTACTCCGCTCTCAGACAAACCCACGTGGGATTAAACCCTCCCAAAGACACACATTGGTGCACACTCCAGCGAGCTGATTCACTGAGCATGTTGTCCAAGGGCGATCAGCTCGCGCTTGGCTGACGGGATCACTGATGGCACCCAAATCGCCACAAAAAGCAGGCAACGAGACTTTTACAAGTTCACCTCATGAAAGGTCTCACAGTTCTACACCCAGGTATGTGTTTTAAACAGAAACACAAACAAGAGAGGAGAACAAACCTCCTGCAGCTGTCTTCATCTTCATGTTGTTGACTTCCCAGCTTTTTATGCCTTTTTGGTGGTTTTGGGTCATTGCAGCTCTGTTGCATTTTTAAGACCAGAATTTGGAACTACTGGGTTCGGTGCATTTCAATAAATTAAAATATCAAAAAGTGGATCTAATGCAGATTCACTCCTTATAGACATATTACAAGCATGTTCTTCTGTTCATTTTAGTAATTATGAAAATTCAATTTCTTCAAAAATCTGAATATACCTGTAATGATTTGTGGGTGTTTTTAAAAATGAAAAAGAACCAACTCTTGTTTTTAAATTAAATAAATGCAGGTTTTAGCAGATTTTCATGGGGTAAGTGAGTATAAAAGTGGCTTGGAAAACTATGTACTTTAATTTTTCATCATTTCCCACAAATATCAACAACCCATAGAAGCTTTCAGGAAGTGAAAAGCTTGATGTTTTCAGGGATAGTGTTGGTAGAATCAGAATCAGCTTTATTGGCCGCGATTATGTGCACAAACGATGATGTTTAACATAAAGGCCAGGTGTAAAAATGTAAATAAGGTATTCAGGCGTAAACCCCCAGGAGTGAGAAGAAATCTAAGATTAGCAGAAAGACTGAGTTTTGAAGAGCAGATGTCAAACAGCTGTTGGACCTTCTGCTTTTCTCTGTGAATGTTCAAACCGTGTGAGACCTTCACCTCACTCATGTCTAAAAATACACCCCATCAGCGGCTTTCTAAGACAACCAGCTTCCATTTCCACCAGCACAGACAGAAACCCCACAGTACTCTCAGTTTGACCTAAACAGAGAGGGAGGAATGCTTCAGTTCGATTTGGTGGCAGTTTGGCCTCCTGAGCCTCGTTTTTCAGTTCAAACATCATCGAGGCTTTTTTTCTTCTTGTCTTTCTTGCTGTCGACATTAAAGTTGCATCGACATCAGGGAACAGCTTCACAAAGACTGCTATTTCAGCTCCACGATGAACTTCTTTTTTACATTTATACAAGCCCTGTGTGTGCAGCTAGTTCCCAAACCAAAGAGGAACACGATCTGAGCTTGTCTTACAGCTGTTGAAGAAAACAATAGTTCATCTGGGTCTGACATGTGTTCTGTCTCTCTATCGGATTGGTTCAAAGACTGAGACAGCATGGTGGGGGTTGGGGGCATGGAGGGAGGCAGTGCAGCACCAGAACGGTTCCAGAGTCATAACCTTAGTTTTTTTACCTTACTGATGTAGACTAAATTTGGACTGAATTTATTTGTTTATGCTTTTTTGCTTCTAAAATGGAACTTTTTTAATTACTGACAAAAAACAGACCCATGTAAAGGGCAATTTATCTTTAATCAAAATGTTTGCCCCTATTACAGTGTGGTTGGCAGTGGTGCAGAACAGGCCTTTTTAAACCTGTTCTACTCAGGAGCATCAATACTAAGGGGGAACACACACTGGTGGGACCACTGGGCATTTTGTCCAAGTTACTTTTAGCACAGATTGCTCATGTCTTGCTGAAGAAAATGGAGACAGAAAAGGTTACAGGACTTCAGCCTTGTTTGGCTTTATCAGAAGCCCCAATGTTTCTCATTATAAACTGGTTCAAAAAAAGTTCTGGTTCTGCACCGTGGAGCACCGACCCCTGAACTGATACCACAGATCTGATTTCCAAAGGATGCAGAACTAGTAATAAGCTCTGGTTAAAAATGTTGAAATGGAGAAGGCTGATAGTACTGACTGATGTCATAGAAAACAAGCCAAATAGGCTGTTTGCTGAGTAGAAGGTAACTCAGGGATGTCATAAAGAACAGTGTTTGATTTAGAAATGCAAAACTGCCACAAATTCATATTTTCTCAATAAAATTACTCCTTAAACCTTTTTTCTTGTGGTAAGCCTAACTTTAACTTAGCTCAGATTAGCTGAGATGCTAGCTTAGCTAAATGTAGATGTCTACTTCCTAGTTTAGATATCTAAGGACATGTTGTAGGTCATTTAGTTGTCTTTTCATTCAAAAACATGTTTACTAGCAATAACATTTACATTGTAGGTCTACTGGGAGGTGAAAACAAGTTTTTTTTATATGTATTTATTTTTTAATGAGGTCTTCAGGCTGTACACTAACAATAGGTTACATAGGGCACCGATCCAGGGCACTTATAGCAGATGTTCACCGTAACCTTCAACATATCCATTTCCATACAATTTGTTGGTGACTCCATCCAGGCGGTTGAAGTGGGGTAGAACCTGGACAGGTCTTCAGCTCATCACAGGCCAAAACAGAGACACAGAACAAACAACCTTGCACTGGACACTCACATTAAAGGGCAAATTGAAGAGGCAAATTAACCCAACATGCATCTTTAAAGACCGTGGGAGGAAGATGGAGTACCTGGAGAGAACCCATACATGCACATGGAGAATATGCAAACTCCAAGCTGAAAGACCCCTAGCTGGCCTTTTAAACATCTTGCTGCTGCATTGTGCAGCCCATTTTTAACACGGTTGCGGTTAAAAAGTAGGTCCAGCACAGACCAGTTTAAACTCCTCATGCAAATCCACAAAGTGACCCTCATCAAACTCCATCAAGCCTGGCTGATGCTATCTAGTGTGTCTGCGAGGCATCCACAGTTTCATGGTCAGAACATTCGCTCTCTGTTCGGACCATCAGAAGCTCTGGTAGCTGCCTGTTAACACAACTGGTCATCTTAAAATGAAAAATAAAACACACTCTCTGACTAATTTTAGACTAATCAGAACATCACCATCACTGGTCTGCATGTTAACCTAGTTATGTCCACAGTGGGGCATAATTTCCAAGGTAATTAAAGTGATAGTTTGGGTTCTCTGAAGCGAGGTTCTGCTATTGTCAGCAATAGTTCTATAACCTGTTGTAAACAGATGTTTGTAGAGAAATGGAGAAATCTAACAGCTAGTCAGGCATTGTATTATGTTTCGTAATTGAGTCTATAATCAGAAAAACAGTAAACAGTTGAAGTTTTATGCTCAGACTAGAACAAAATGGTTTTCCCTTTTCTGTCAATCTTTGGGACTTAAATCATGTGAAAAACACTCATTTTCATATATTTATTGCTAAATAAATGTCTGTAGAGGTACAACCTTGAAGACGGAGGTAGATAAAAATTAATTCTTCATTTATTGTTTCATTAGCTTCTGCTGAGCAGTGTTTTCAAGACAAATTCATTGTTTTTGTTTTGCAAAAAGCAGAATTTATGTGCATTTAATCTGAATAAGGAAGGATGTTTTGGCCTTTGAACCACGTTTCTAAATTAACTACCTGGAGAGAATAAAAAATATCGGGTTTAAAGTGAAGCCACAAATCCCACTGCTTAAAATTATTCATTGTCATCCTGAGTTCCTGAGTCTACAGTGATAACAGAAAATGACATTTTACCCATTCTACTGTAGGATCGTCGTGAAGTCTGCAGAAAAAGAGGAACGAGTTTCTAACTTCAGAGGATTTCATTTCCTGAACAAAGGCCCGGTGAGTTTTAAGCTTCTTTTTGAAAGTCAGACCTGGAGCTACAGGCTGTATTTAATCCCTCATACAAGAATGTTAATGTTTCCACTGGATGAGTGTCTTTCATATAAACTAATGTGTGTCTCTTCTCACCTTAAAGTTTTCTCCAGTCGACTCCAACATCAACAGAACAAATCCTCTTAATAGGTCTCTCCTCCTAATCCTCTCCTCACACCTTGCACACTTGTTGACTCTGACTCAAATTTCCCATTAGAAATGATCTCCTGAAACCAATATGCACGCTTTGCTAATTCTCACAAAGCAAACTGATGGTGGAGTAAAATATGAAGTCGATTTGATTATTTTTCCTCGAGTGGCCTCCCTAACAATCAGCAGATGGTTGAATCTTGTCAGACTTTGCTGTGGACGATGCTTCATGAGAGCTTTACTTGGTCAAACCCAAGAGACAAACTAACTCTGGCTCATCATGACATGGATGATATAGCTGATATAGAGCCAACAAACATGCTGCGTCTGGTTCTTCAGATGTACTCATCCAGGATCTGCATGGAACAAAGTGGCTGCAGCGATCAGCAGTCAATACACTCAGGTTTTACTCCATCAGGCTTCAGTTTACATCCATCTCAAGACAAAACATCCAAATTTTCCCATAAATAATAGGAAAACTTTAAGTTAAAGACACTAATTATTTTGTTATTATATTTTCAAAGGCTGAATACGTTTTACAACATGTCTCTAATTACTGTTACGCTGGTAACACCTCATTCACATTTAAGCTGTTACTCAGCACTGAGTCACAGTTGTTTCCTTTCACACTCTATACTATAGTATCATATGGTAATGAATGGGATCCTTTCATATTCATTAGTTTAACACATTTATGTCCTTGGATCTTATCAGCTCACTGTTTTATGTTGGAAAACAGACCCACATCATGATGCTGCCACCTACATGCTTGACAGTGTGAAGTGAACATTCCTCGGACTACTGGATTTGCACAATGTAAAGGGACAGTTTAAATAAATCACAAGAACCTCAGAATCAGAAAGACATTCCTGGATGTAAACTTCTGACCCAACTGTTCAATACACACTGTTCCCTATTTTAAGACTCCATGAAGTTAAGAAAATATGTTGGACAGTAAAAATGGCTGCAGTAAAACAACAGACGGTAATTACTAAAACCCTGGCATAGTTTGAAGAATCAACTCTTATCTGATTTAAATCTCAGAGGGTTTTAATATGAAGACTGATAATTAAAAACGTAAATCCTGAAACTCAGACCACCATCTGTTTAACTGATGCTCATACTCGTACTCGTCGTCTTCCGCTTTATCTGGAACCGGGTCGCGGGGACAGCAGACTCAGCAGAGACGCCCAGACGTCCCTCTCCCCAGACACCTCCTCCAGCTCCTCCGGGGGGAGCCCAAGGCGTTCCCAGGCCAGCCGAGAGACATAGTCCCTCCAGCGTGTCCTGGGTCGTCCCCTGGGCCTCCTCCCGGTGGGACGTGCCTGGAACACCTCCCGAGGAAGGCGTCCAGGAGGCATCCGGTATAGATGCCTGAGCCACCTCAACTGGCTCCTCTCGATGTGGAGGAGCAGCGGCTCTACTCCGAGCCCCACCCGGATGGCCAAGCTCCTCACCCTATCTCTAAGGGAGTGCCCGGCCACCCTGCGGAGGAAGCTCATTTCAGTCGGTTGTATCCGGGATCTCGTTCTTTCGGTCATGACCATAAGTTCATGGTCATAGGTGAGGGTAGGAACGTAGACCAACCGGTAAATTGAGAGCTTCACTTTTCGGCTCAGCTCTCTCTTCACCACAACGGACCGGCACAGGGTCCCCATTACTGTGGCAGCTGCACCTATCCGTCTGTCGATCTCCCGCTCCATTCTCCCCTCACTCGTGAACAAGACCCCAAGATACTTAAACTCCTCCACTTGAGGCAGAAACTCCCCTCCAACCTGAAGAGGACAAGCCACCCTTGTCCCACTGATGCTGCTGAACAGAAATGTGAGATAAAATATTCTTCCATAATGGATGGTCCAGTGTGTCCTGCACTAAAGGAGATAATAGATTCGCTCTCCTCAATAAATTCAAGCAGCTCTTCATGGCTGCAGCTGATTTATTCCAAGATCTGTTCACTTAGAAACATTTCTAAGGGACACAAAAATCCATGAATACACAAACAAATAAAACTGACAGAGAAACAGTAAAACCTACAAACCAGTTACCTCCCTGCGCTGCGGCCACGGCTCCAAACGTTGGTAATTTGGGAAAAATCAACGAGCCAAAAACATGAACAAACTTTTTAAGCTCTTGAAAATAACACCGGCAGAGATCATAACCATAATTACAGCTGAGTGAGGTATGGAGACACTTTTAATAGGCCAATTAAAGAAGGGCAGAAAAGACCTCGTTAACTAATACTCCAATATTCCATCTTCACTGATTAAAACAGCTAGAGGACAAAAAGGAAGGGGATTGATTTCAAAGTGATTCGGTCCAAATGCACAACTTTTAAGGCAGGCATACTTTGTTTACACCAAAAAATTTACCATAAAAGGCAAGAATCAGGCGTGTGGGTTTGTGCACAGGTCCAGTCTGGGCTGTGAAGCTACACATCCACCATTGTGGGGACCCAATATAAATATTGCATGTGAAATGTCACTAATTAAACCAGGGGTCAGCAGCTCCTTCAATGAAAAGAGCCATTTTACTATATAAAAAGAAATGCATTTTACGGTTGAATTAAGGAAACGTATTTCTATTTTAGAGGTTTTAGAACAATGAAACTTTTACTTTTACAACAAGCAGATCCACCAGATTTCTACAAAGCACCTGCCTCAAGCTGCTATAAAAAGCTTTATTCATTTATTGTGTCTATGTTCACTTACACCTAAGAGCCAAGTAAAACAATGTTGTTGTTTTAAAAAAAAATCAAAATCACAATCAGCTGATTTGATTAAAACTAAACACAAATGCATTTCATTGAATGGAAAATTCCATGTTGAGGGAAAATGAAGAAAAGCAAGTAGTTGTAGTCTAATGAAAAAACAAATATTTAACTGAAAACAAGGATATTAGTCTCTTTCTGGTGTGACGTCTCTAAGCAGATATTGAACCAAAACACATAGAACATCTGCTATAAGTCTGCTTGTATTAGATTTATATGAACCGCCTGCTCAGATCAACATAACTTGACATAACCAGCTTCTTCCATACAGGGAAGCTGGTGCCTATCTCCAGCAGTCTACGGGCGAGAGGCGGGGTACACCCAGGACCGGTCGCCAGTCCATCGCAAGGGCGTGGTGTTAACTAATATGTGGCAAATTTTTAAAGTGGTCCTCAAATATTTTACCTTGTGATTTAAAGATTACATGAGATTTAAAAAAAGCTAGCCGATAATGTATTTCTCTCCTTTTTTTTTGCCTTCAAACACAAGATCAACCTGTTCAGAGATGCACTATATTTGTCACTGGTGTAGAAATGTTAACCAAAAGATACCTGCTACTTTAACTACACTGTATATGTGAGGCACAAGTCATGGTCGATGCAATACATGTGGCTGCTCGGTAAGCTCCGACCTTTTCAATCAGAGTTTAGACATATATGTACAAAAAGAATGCACTTTTAGGTGGCAAAATATGAACAGGACTTCATTCACTTTTAAGCTGTCTGAACTGAACTTAGAAATAGTCCTTAGTAAAAGTGAACCTGCCATGCACTGGCACTGAAACGGTAACAAACTGGCTGTGTGGCTGGAGAAAATCCTGCAAGATCTCTGCTGTTGTGTCATAGAACCGGGTGACAACTGACTGCAGCATCAGCTCTGGTTTAGCCTGATCACACTACTGCTACACTTTTGATTCCACCACTTATACATTCTAGACTACTTGCAAATCAAATAATTTACACCCCAGTCATTGTTCTGCATGTGGACCAACCTACATCCAGATCATTCGGGGTGATGAACGTGGTTCTACCCCTTATCAAGTTAATCAATTGTCCTGGTCAGAACTTGATTGGCCTAATCCGAAAGATCCATTTGGATTCAAATCAATGATAAGGCTTAATTCCAGATGACCCAGTTTTAACTCTCACTCGATGTTATTTAACACAAAATGTTTCGGACTGATTTTCTAAATCAGAATAATTAAGTTTCAGCCGTGCCAATGGCGCACAGGGCCTCCTGTGGAGTGGTAATGATGCAGTAACATGATTTGAGACGGGCCACTGAACAACAGTCCTATCAGCTAACTAACAACAACACAACAACCTGCTCAGAGGTATTTACATTGAGAACTCTAACTTAATTAAAATATATACTAATCTCAAGATACCATTCTGCAAACTGACTCAGGGACCACTGTGTTTGTTTTCATGACTATGACTTCTGTTCCTTCATATCTAAGTATTCAGGTTTTAAGACAGTTTTTGTATTTTCAGAGGATTTTTATTTGGCTTCCTTTGGTTTGTGTGAATTTAAGGAATTTTGATTATTTTGTCCTGCATTTCTGAGCTAGTTGTTTGTTGGTTTCTAAAGTTCAGTATTTGCAGGACAGGGGGGAAAACCTTTCCATGGGCCCCTGATTGGCAGAGATGATAACCCTCTTCTCTCCTCCAGTATACTGAAGGGTATGCTGGGTAATATAAATCCAAAACACATCACCAAGGACAAATAGGACTGGCTAAAGAATAATCTCACCAGGGGTGACTGAGCAGGTCTCCAGACCTCAGTCACACAGAACATCAGGGAGCTGAATCTTTGACTTGCCAACAAACCTAAATGATTTAGATGCTTTGTAGAGAACAGTGGGCTAAAGAGAGAGATGTTTGCACACCCGTTGACCAATTACTAGAAACATCTTAATGATGTATTTTCCAACAAACGTTTCTCCACCAAGTTTTGCTTGGAGATAAAGTATCTAATTCCCCTGTCGTGTGTCATTATAATGTTGTTCAGCCTTTCGTGCGAATGGACAAGGACGTGAAAGGTCAGACCTGCTTCATACAGCTGCTATTGTCTCCTGAAACAATAAAAGCACCAAAGCTCCGTCCTTTGACATCACAGCTAGCCGTCAAACGCGCCCGCCATGATGGAGCCGGTGCAAGGAGAAAAGAGTCAGATGGAGGCGACAACAGATCTGTCGCCCTGCAGCTCGTCGCTGCTCTCACACAGGAAGTTTCACCATTTACATTGACTGCTGAATGAACACAGAATCCAGGCCAGTGCCGCGTCACAAAGGTCAGCTTCTGTTAAATCTGACGCGGAAACTCGACAGCAGCTCTGCCCCCACAACTGGGAGAAATCGCAGCGGACCAATTGGGAGCCAGGTGGCAAGGGGCACCGAGACAACACGAAAAAAAAGATGGATGATTGTGTTCAGTTGGCTTTGTGCCAGACCCGTTTGGTATGGAGTTATAATCACAGCTGCAGCAGTGAAACGGAGAGACCAAGCCCCTTCGAGAGCTGCTCATTAAGAGGATTTAATGAAATCACATCACTGTGCATCATTTGGAGCCGCCTGACCAGAGGCCAGAGATCAACTTGAGCTCCTATTAATCCACAGGAGACGTTTGGAGAAATCTAAGAGTGGAAAAACAAACATTCTGCTTCAAGATCTAAAAACGTCTCTAACAAAGTAAATTGCCATGGCAACAACAACATGATGCTGGTAGGGTAGAACAAACGTCAAGTAGCTGCGGAATGAAGAAGAAAACGTCCTGTGCGAAGAGTTGAATTTTTGTGTGAAATATCAATTAAAATCCCTGCAGCTCCAGAAAGAGGAAATACAATCACATCAAAGCTGACAAGTTACTGACTAAAGCAGCATTTTTTGGGACGGATTCTAAAATCAGTTCACCAAACAGTTCTTGTTCAACAGGAGTTCTCATTCATTTTTAAGTGACCTGATTGACTACCTGTACATTTTGGAACTGAATTTAGGATTCCTCATTGGTTTTTAGGACTCTTAGGCCCCCCTGTTCATCAGATTTGCTTCAGTCATACAGAACTTCCAGGCCCATCCGGTCCTGTGTTGGTACCTAGAGTCAGGACCCAACATATGAGGCGTCTCTAAGCTGTGGAGCAGTCTTCTTGAAGACCTGAGAGATGCATTAAAAAGAAAATAAAAAACACATTCAGTTTGGCTTATGTTAAAGTTTAGAGCTATTTATTATATTTACGGTTCATCATTTTATTTAAGTCTTAGTTATTTAGTAGTTTCAGCAACTGTAATGTTGAAGTGAATCATTTCTATTTATACAATATATATAGATTAGCAGTATTATCAGTTTTTCCATGCTAATCTACATGATTGTGTTTTTTTCCACAGTTGTTTGTTGATTATAATAGATTTATGTCATTCTTTCAATCCTAATCTTTATTATCAATATAGTTATTTTGTCTGTTTACTTAGTCTGATCATGTTTAATGTCTGTCCTTTGGATTTTAACCTCTGTAAAGTACTCCCTGTTACCTGGATTTATGAAAAGTGCTCTAATAATAGAAGTTGATTGATTAGGTTTTGTCTGATTTAAAGACAGTGAGAACAAAGGTCTTTTTTTATAGTGTATTTAATATTTTACAGGTTTCAACTCTTCATACTTCAAGGTGTTTTAAACAGTTTAAAAAGCCACAATAACCAGCCGTTTCTGCAGCTCCTGCTTCTCTTTGTGACAGCAGCGAGCAGCTCATTTAATTAAGGAATGCAGCAAAACAGCACAGTTTCTTCCAAACTTAGCCCCAGGCAGCCCAGAGACCCAGACATGGGTTGGAAGGGTCATAGTGGGAAATAAGCTACAGGAAGAGTGGAAATGCCCCCTGCTATTGACAACACCTCCACCCTTCAGCACACATCAAGTTCCTGTTCATAAAATCCTCCATGGAACTGTTCCTAGGCCTCTCTGTTAATAGAAGTGGTCATATTTCCAGCTTTGAAGAGTTGGCTTTGATTCCCCTCAGGATGATGGCTAAACACAAACTCAGAGGAAATGGAGCCGAGAAGAAACTGAAAACAAATGTCAAACCAACAGAAAAACCAAGAGGGACGAGCTTTAGTTAGAAGTCATCTGGTTAGCGATCGATCCTGGTTTAGCTAAATGACGGTTCATTTAAAAACAAACAGCTAAAGCTTATGAAAGGTTTTCCATTCGGTGGCGTCACAACCCAAGGAGCAGGTTATATTACTCTCACCGTCTCAGGATTGGTGTTCACAAATGGCAAATTTATCGAAATGTCAGAAAACAGCTTCAGGCAGACACATTGTCGATGACATTTTTATGTCGCTGAGTAAATTAGCCCCATTTTTTCTTACATTTCCTTTTAAATTTTATTTGCAGAGATTAAAGTTTCAAATGTTACGTGATTGGCTACTTTTCTGCAAAAAAGAATTAAAATCAAGAGAGATCAGCAAAATGAAATAGGCTGGTTTTAAAAAGAATCATGGAGTAAATTATATGCATTTAAAAAAAGGGATAACACTGTTAGGGTTTGAAAACTTTTGTATTGTTTATCACTCATGTCTGCTCTAAGTGCTTTTCCCTCCTTGCATGTCACAGAAAGGGAAATGGGGAGAGGAGTGAGTTATGCTTTTATCAGCAACATCTAGGGACTGGTACCGAGTCCTCACTCCCTCTCTCTGTTTAAAACCAAGACACATGAACCCTAACCTTTCTGACTCCACACACACACACACACACACACACACACCCTGAATGTTTGTTGAACTGTGTGTGAACCAGCATGTATAAATAAAGAGAGAGGGGTGCCAACACTTTTGTAGTTTGCACTGCAGAGTGTGACCTACCCTTGCCGCAAGTAAATCTGACTCTGTATCGTTCTTGCTTCTGAGTTGACTAATTAATACCTAACACACACATATCCAGAAAGATGAACATCATCATGGACAACAGCAGAAACAGCCTGAACAAAGAATCTGAGAACTCACTATAAACTCAATATAAACTCTTCCTGTAATAGCAAAAATGTCCTGATTTGAAGGTGTCTGAGTTCTATTTTGGGTCCTGCATCTGATCAGGATTATGTCTCCCAGGTGGGGCTTTAGTTCATTTCCTTTAAGTTTAGTTTCTTTCTTGTTCTTGTTCTGGTTTAGGAGGATTTAGTTCTGTTACTCCTGTAAGATGCATCCCTTATTTCTTGCCATTTCTCTATTTTCTATCTTGTTTTGTGTCTTTTCTGAGCCTCATGCCTGTCAACCTCCCTGTTTTCACCTGTGCCATGCCCCATATATACTCTGCTGTTCTGTTCACTCCTCGTAGAGACATTCTGTTTGCCTTGCCATGCCTGTTTTTTTCATGCCAAGCCTTTCCATGTTCATGCCTGCATCTTTAGATCCTGCCTGCTGTAGTTTTTTATTAAAACGTTTTGTTTTTACTCACCGCGCTGCTTCCTGCCTGTTTGCATCCTGAGGTCTGATCCAAGAACCACTTCTTGACAAAAATATGTTCATTTTGTCTTTAAAAATGTCTCTTTAATGCCCTACTCCTGTTTAAATCCTGCACCTCACGCTTTAATGTCCTCTGTGGGGATGAGCCCACAGATGAACGATTTATTCATTTATCTTTTCACCATTTTTATGAACAGAAAACTAGTTCACAACCTTTTTAAAAGGTAGAAAATGTAAATAATAGAATCAAAGAAGTGATTAAAAGGTTTGGTATATTGGACTGAATTTTCTTTTTCCACCACTCAAAGCACTTTACATTATAGCCACATTTCTCTCACAGACACACACATTCACACACCGATACACAGATTGGTAGGAAACCTGGGGTAAGGTACTTTGCCCAGGTGTACATCGACAGGAGGAACCTGTCGAGGATTACATGGATTCATCAACTATGACAAGTCATTCAGGAAATGAAGCAGCAATGCAGCCCCAGTCCATCATACTACCACCCAATGTTTTACTGCCTGTTTTACTGTGGCCACAATGTCCTTTTTCTGAAATGCTGTGTTAGTTTTACATCGTCATCGTTTTCTTCCGCTTTATCTGGGACCGGGTCGCGGGGACAGCAGACTCAGCAGAGACGCCCAGACGTCCCTCTCCCCAGACACCTCCTCCAGCTCCTCCGGGGGGAGCCCAAGGCGTTCCCAGGCCAGCCGAGAGACATAGTCCCTCCAGCGTGTCCTGGGTCGTCCCCTGGGCCTCCTCCCGGTGGGACATGCCTGGAACACCTCCCGAGGAAGGCGTCCAGGAGGCATCCGGTTTAGATGCCTGAGCCACCTCAACTGGCTCCTCTCGATGTGGAGGAGCAGCGGCTCTACTCCGAGCCCCACCCGGATGGCCGAGCTCCTCACCCTATCTCTAAGGGAGTGCCCGGCCACCCTGCAGAGGAAGCTCATTTCAGTCGGTTGTATCCGGGATCTCGTTCTTTCGGTCATGACCCAAAGTTCATGGTCATAGGTGAGGGTAGGAACGTAGACCGACCAGTATATCGAGAACTTCGCTTTTCGGCTCAGCTCTCTCTTCACCACAACAGACCGGCACAGTGCCCCCATTACTGTGGCAGCCGCACCGATCCATCTGTCGATCTCCAGCTCCATTCTTCCCTCACTCGTGAACAAGACCCTGAGATACGAGGCAGAAACTCCCCTCCAACCTGATGACAAGCCACCCTTTTTCTGGTCCAGAACCATGGCCTCGGACTTGGAGGAGCTGATCTTTATCCCAGCCACTTCACACTCCTGCGAACTAGTAGGTCTGCCACTAGTAGGTCGTTACTAGAAGGGGCCAGCAGGATGACGTCATCTGCAAGGAAGACATCATCTGCAAAAAAAGAAGAGACAAAGTCTACTGGTCCCAAACTAGATCCCCTCTGGCCCTGGACTGCGTAGACCATCATACAATCACCACCATGTTTTACTGTGGGCAAAATGTCCTTTTTCTGAAATGCTATGTTAGTTTTACACCAGATGTAATGTGACCACTAAAAACTTTCTTCTCATCAGTCCACAGAAGCTTTTGGTAGATGTGTGCTTTTTTTGTTTTTATTGGTCATTTTGCTGGGACTCTTTCTGATGGTCACCATGTCTGTCCAGTCTTTTTGGGACCTCCTGCGTGAGTCAATGTTCTCTTGGAGTAAGTTTCATTCCTGGGAAGCTGCACCACTGTTCCCTTTAATGTGGGTTACTGGCTGTGCTGCATTTGGGATCTTTTTAGGCTACTTGTGTGCACATATTGTCAGACAGGTTCTAGTTAAAACCCTAGAACTGACACAGGGTGTACAAGGGCTCTACATTCAGAGGTTGCTCTTCAACAGTATCTCTGCTTTTGTCCAGTTATAAATAAACTGGATAGAGGAAGTGACAACCAGCAGCTTAGCCTCTTTAATTTATTAAAAAGGTTAAATCTCCCACTCAAGACTCACAATTACTGTCAGCCTGACGAGTACAGATGGACACAGAAGCTGCTGTCTGGGAGGTTGGAGCCTTTTCGATCTGCTTTGCCTCAGACGAGCATCGGACTGAATTTCTGTAGTAATCTGCTGCAGAAGAAGTAAGAAAAGTAAAACAAGCCTGGGAGCGGTTTAAGTCAAACAGAAGTTCATCAAGAGCAGGATTTATTTTTAGGAGAGAAAGCTGAGTTCTGCTTTTTAAGCTTTTCTGCACACAGGTGGTAAACAGGGAGTCACTGCAGGGCTCAGACGGATGATAATGATTAACCGTGGCAGGAAGGCGAGGAGCCGCTGCAGGTAAAACAGCTCCTCCGATCATCTTCATTCACCAGGATTTAAAGTTTATCAGGGCTGCATGATCTGATCAGCGTTTCTTGCCCACTTTATACAAGGTGAAACCTTCAAAGATGAAACTGTCTCAACAGTTTTGACAGTTATCGTTTCAGTGCTGTCGGACTACTTTCAGTTACTCTCTGCTTCACCATTTTGGTCCAGATAGGTTTGTTTTAGACCTCAGATGTTTTTATTCAGCAGGGAAAGTAAACCTGGTCAGAGTGAGTTGGATTCACCTTCCATCGGGACAACAACCTTAAACTTCCAGAGCACACTGGTGTGTTGTGAAATTCTTTGTGAGAGTTTAGTCTGTAGATGTGAAAAGCTGGTGGAGATGAAAGGTGATTCTGATAAACAATGACAACATTCACCAAACCTTTCAGATATTTGTAAAGAATTTGAAAACCATGTATCACTTTCCACCTTTTTCACAATTTTCACTACTTTCTTCTGGGCTATGACATAAAAATTATACAAATGTAGCCTTAGTGATTTCTTTGATGTCTTAAATTTGTCTTGCAATCCTACAAATTCTTCTTGATGCTTTCAGGTTCGGTAATGTTGTTAAGATGATCGCTTCAAAGGGATGGCCAACAATAAACATTCATTTCCCTCAAAGGTGAGCACCACCTAGACATTTTACCCTTAGTTGAATCACTAACTGTCTCATTTAATTGGTTGAAAGATTAAAATGTTTTTAAAGTTGGAGTACAGAACAAGTAAGTGATTCTACTCGTGATTATTTGGCTAGTTAATGAGGAGGGTTATCACCTCCAGTCAGAGAAATAAATGACTTTGTTTGAAGGATCTTCACTGATGAGCTGCGACAGGGGTAGAAACATCTTAAACCTCCCGCTCGGTGCCTTCAAACACTCAGCTCAGCGACATGCGCCTCAGATCGGCCTCCTTCCACTCTCCGGGACAAAAATAGAGGTGCTGGAAGTTACAGGAGAGTGAGAAAATGGAGTGATGAATAAATCAGCGGACAGAGATGCAGATTTAAGTAAAGACAGAAAGAGAATGCATTAGAGAGGGAAGAGGCGGCGGATATCTGTTTCATGGGAAAGCTGTAAAAAAGTAGCATGTTGAACATTCATCAGCTCAGCTGGCAGAGAGATTTTTTTAGCTATAAGGTATGAAAAGAGAAGCTGAAATATGCAACGGTTAAAAGCAGAGTAATCCTCCCACTGTCAGACTTACTGTCACTGAAAGCAGCAGATTTACTGCTCCATGCTTTCCCCATTTTTACTGAACAAGCACCCAAAGACATAAAGGCTGGACAGTGACAGGGACCGCAGGTCAAGATGACAGGAAATCTGATAAAACTGATGAATTCTTAGCTGTAAGCTGTGGTTTAATAACATTTAGCCATATTTCCATCAAAAGCAGAGGTCAAAGCTCATATATGTGGAGTTCACGTTGAATTTTATGAATATAAATATATTCTGACACTGTAAACTAAACGGATAAGGCTTGTCAAATTTTATCTTCATAAGCTGGAGCACAGTGGAGATTTAAGACCAAAAATGGTCAATCAGACCACTGAAAGCTGTGTAGAGCATAGATATGCTGCTGTAGGAAAAGAAAGAGCTAACTTCCATGTGGAAACCAGAGGATGTTCATGGTTCACAAAAAGGAATTTATTTATAGCCGCTCTGACAACCTAAACTAACAGATGAATATTTTATTACACATGTTGGAGTGGTTTAGTCTCAGAGCCTCTTTGAGCTCAGACTGGGGTGGCATTTAACACAACCAGGCACCACATCCAGGGATCATTAGGATGAAAACCTTCGGTACACAGCTACACCAGCAATGGCTATATGCTACAGACTTGATCTGCAAGGAGCTGGTACTTCTAGAACAGGCACCACAGGGCATGGGTAGTGGCATCATGGGTGACAAATCAGACAGCTGCAAGAGCGTCAGCAGTCGAGTAAAACGTTGAATGAAGGTCACCAGACTCAGACGATGCCTTACTGCAGTTACCAGAACTTGATGAAGTTTGACAGGACTCACGTTTTGGGTTGGCATGAGGCTGGGTGGTTGTACCATGCAAATGGCTGGCTTGCAGGGCATAATCTTTTCAGTAATTTGCAGTGGGTACAGCATGTCTGGATTAATTCCAACATGTCTCCAATGTACCAGACGCATGGTAGCCACATGCTAGACACCTGCATTCGGACCACCTGGAGTCATGTAAACCCATCTAATGAACACTCCTCTGTGTGAGTGGAGCTCCAGTAAATGGCCGTAAAATACTTTACTCAGACCCTCTGGTGACTGTTCTAGATGAGCTCGTTCCTCACAAAATGATACATTCACAGACTGTGGACTGCATGTGTACCTAATGATGTCTAATTTGGACTTTTTCTTTTGGCTGTTTTTTTCAGGAAGTCTATTTCAGATCCCTCAATAGGGAAACCATTTGGGACATCATCCATCCAGCTATTTATGAAGATCAGGTTGTGGAAAGAACAGCTTAAGAGATTCCTAATGCCTTTCCTTTCCAGCTATGTCCTCCAGCTCACGTCCTGGGTGTCCCTCAGCCCCTGAAAAATATTCTATCTGCTCCTGGGTCTGAGGTCTCTTCCCATGTCCTAAACACCTCCCTAGAGAGACCTCCAGAGGCCATCCATGCCAGACACTCAAACAACCTCAACTGGCTCCTTTTGAGGTGGAGAAACAGCAACTGTACTCTGAAGTCTTCCAAATATTCAAAACGTTCTCGGAATCCTGAAGGCAAGTCCAACCACTCTGGAGAATAAATAATTTTAGCCACTTGTATTTGCATTTTACAACAATGCTCCATATCTAGGGTGCATTCATCATATCATCAAAGCAGGAACAAGGTTATCAGTGTTCAGCAGTCAGTAGTAAGAGTATGCCTTACTGCAGCATAAACAGAACTTGATGGAGTTTTATGAGTCGTAAGTTTGCATGAGGAGCTGTGGTTAAATCATGGAAATGCGAGCTCCTTCAACCAGGAAGGTGGCTGTCACTACCTCGCTTGGTGTCTCAGAGGAACTAACAGTCTTTCAGAGACAACAGAGGAGGACAGAATGTGTCCAAGTCCCAAAGTGTTGTGTAAAAGGTGCTGCAATCTCTCCAGTGAGTCCTCAGTCTGCTCTGAAGTCTCCTTCCACTGGACCAGAACATCTCCCTAAGAACACACTCAGAAACCATCTTTACCAAACGCCCGAACCTCCTCTGCTGGCCCCATTTGATGCAGAGAAGCAGTGACTCTGACTTCCTTACAGTCACACTCTAAAGTCTAACTGTTAGGGTGAGTCTAACATCTCTGCAGAAGAAGCTCATTTTAGCTGCTTGTATTAACATTCTACTAATTATTGCCTGCAATGGATGACTGTATGTGAAGGTTGGGATGTAGATCTGTTCATAGATTCACTTTTTGGATCAGACGAGCACATATGCGGCTACCATCCACCTTTGGATCTTCTGTTCTGTTAATTTCGCACCTATCAACATGCCGAGACATCAACTCTAACACAAAACTGCAAACATTCCTTGTGGTCTCTATCATAAGCTAATTAAACAAGTAAAGAGTGAGCAGTGGTCACAAAATAAATGAGTTTGCATGTTAGTTAGAGATGCAACCATTACTGAGGACAGGGCATAAAGCTTTGCAGCCTGAGAGGAATTTCAGTGGTATTGGCTTTTTGGTTGAGCTTAGTTTAGGCAAGGCCAAATGTGAAACTATAGAAATCCACAGAACTGTACGTCTTAAAGGCCAAATTTCCTTTCTTGTCTGTGTATAAGAGGGTCCTTATTGGTAAAGAAGTGTTGGGTACATATGAAGAGCAGAGTTTCAAAGGCAGGGAAAAAATGGGAGAAAATACCAGAGGTGAGCAGGTGAAAAGAAAAAGTAACAAGTCTGAACTGGGTAATGTAAAGTGACAGCAAATGATGTGGTTGAAGAGATTAAAGCTTTGCTATTGGACATTTGAAGATGCCCCACCTGCAGGTCACCTGGCTGACAGTTTGTGTTACTGGGTTGTATCAGAGCTGAGATGGACTGAAGTGAAATTAATTGAAGGAAGGAGAGGGGTGAGTCAAACTGCTCAATCTAAATGTCAATACCACCCACCAGGTAAATGGCTTGGAACACTGCTGAGGCAGGAGCAGGAAAGACCAAATGGATCAATGTCCTTGTGCATCAACAAGCACAGTGATACAATGAGCCCAGTGGTTTCAGATGTTATACATGTATGAAGAGGGGCGCAGACACGCTTAAAGGGGAACATGACCAGATTTACATATCAAAGCCCATCTGAATCAGAAAATACTTAAAGCTTCCCATCATAGTGAGGTGATAACGATTAGCAAAATGGTTTCCAAACCAGCGGTTCGGACCTGAAAGCAGGACACCAACTGGGTGTTTTCTGGGATGATCTGAACAAAACTAATTTAGTTTAAAAATCATTTTTAATGCCAAACTTTCACCTTTATCATTAAAAAGTTTATAATAAATCAAGATAATCAAGAATGATCGATTTGGTATACAAATATTAGCTGAATCATTTATGACCTTGCTGGAGATTTTCTGCACAAAGCTGAAGGTACAGTATTTTAAATGTCTGGACTGAGTGGGGTTGAAAGGCTAAAATCTCCCAAAACCTTCATCTAATACAGAATGTTGACAAAACTTCATACACATCATGCACATCAGCCGTAGTGGGTAAGATGCAAGATCTCAGACTGTTATTTTCTCTCTTATTTCAATTATATTATATTGGGCAGAGTGTAAAAATATGACCATATCGCACTGTATACCAACTTCATGTGAAGAAAACCATTAAACCTAAAACCTTAAAGGTGGAATAAAACTGAACAAATGGACTAATAGCATCAATAAAAAAGGAAAACATCTTTAACCTACATTTAACAGGCCATACAGCACACAAAGAACAGAGCTATTGGCCATCTGGCTAATAGAGCACCCATAACCTCTGTGAATGTGGGTGGTAATAGGCTGCTGATAAGGAGACAAACAAGGCACTTTATGGCTTTATGCTCTGACCAAATTGTCTGTAATCTCAATGACAAAATCGGCTTTAATTAATTCCCCTGATAGATAGCGGAGGAGGGGGGAGACTGGTGCAGCAGAGTTAATGTGAAGTCAGGACAAGATAACAAATAGGTGGGGTCAATAATGAAAAACGGAGAGAATTTTGATCAATTGGAGATGTTCAGCTCTGAGCTCATTCAAGTTTTCTACTAAATATTTGACCTTTCCGTGGCTGAAACTCGTTTACTGGGATAATTTGTTGCTTTTTTATATTTGAAGAGACGGTGAAAGAGACTGAAAGCAACTAATGAGAAAAGGTTGAATTTGAAGGTTTCTGCAGAAGGTGGAATTGAAGCTAAGGCAACACAGCGTAAAGAAATTGTGTGCTTTGTGATAGTTGACATGGACAACATTAAATGAGACCTTAATTAACACCTCAGGCTCATTTCCAGCTCTGACCTCGATCTGACTGGCAGCACACTACATTGAACATAGCAAGAACAAGCACAGATCATCAAAATGATGTCAATGAACCCAAAGAGTTTTGTCCCTCCTGAGTTAAAGAAATGCAGAGCAGAGTCAACCACTCAACACATCATGCATCAGCACAGATTCATGTAAACTGGATTATGCAACATAAAACATTTTTGGAGTTACACATACAGAGCCTTCATTAGGACAACCCAGGTCATCTTTAGTAGTACTACTTCAATATAGTTTTACTCAATGAGAAGAAAAAGTAATTATCAGATATATGACTCAAGGCTAAATAAGTATTTGGTAAAAACTCTAGAGTTGTTAAAATAATGTCATCATAAAGAAAAAATCTAAAATCATGTGCAGGTTCTGGTACTCAGAAGAACAAAATGAGTAAAAATAAATTAGATCATTACAAAAAACTAAATAACAAACACACAACATAACATGTTTTATCTTCCACCTCAGCCATGAATCCTTCTGCGCTTCTACATGTTTGCCTTCAACCATATCAGAAGATGCTGATGCTTCCTTTGCTTCCCCCTTCCACCTGTGTGTCTCAAGAAGTCAAGTGAAGATGTAACTGGAAAGACTGAACTGGAATAAGGTTGGTGTCAGCCCTACAGTCCTCTGTGGGATTCTGCAGCACCTCTTCAACCTTAGCCTGGCCCAGAAGAAGGTTCCGGTGTTGTGGAAGACCTCCTGTCTTGTTCCGGTACCAAAGAAAACTCACCCATCAGTCCTCAATGACTATAGACCTGTTGCCCTGACATCTCACATCATGAAGGTCCTAGAGAGACTCCTGTTGGCCCACCTGAGTAAGCAAACAGTAAACCATCAGGACCCCCTTCAGTTTGCTTATCGCTGTGGAGTTGGAGTTGAAGATGCCATCATACACCTGCTTCAACAAACCCAATGTCATCTGGACAAAGCCAGCAGCACTGTGAGGATCATGTTCTTTGATTTCTCCAGTGCATTTAATACAATCCAACCTGATTTGCTTTGTCAGAAACTCCAGAAGACTCAGGTGGAGGCCTCAACAATCTCCTGGATCAAAGACTACCTGACAAACAGACCACAGTTTGTGAGACTGAAGGGTTGTGAGTCTAACCAGGTAGTCAGCAGCACAGGAGCACCACAGGGGACTGTACTCTCACCATTCCTTTTTACTCTGTACACCTCAGACTTCCAGTACAAGACAGACTCCTGTCATCTGCAGAAATACTCGGATGATTCTGCAGTCGTGGGGTGGATCAGAGATGGACAAGAAGCTGAGTACAGGAAGGTGGTGGACCGCTTTGTGGCATGGTGTGGAACGTGACTAAAACAAAGGAGATGATTGTAGATTTTAAGAGAAACAGGAATAAGTCAAAAACTATTTCCATCATGGGAGAAGAAGTGGAGGTGGTGGAGGAGTATAAATACCTCGGTGTTCACCTGGACAACAGACTAGAGTGGAGATGCAACTGTGAAGCCATCTACAAGAAGGGACAGAGCAGACTGTACTTCTTGAGGAAGCTTAGGTCCTTTGGTGTTTGCAGCAAGATGCTGCATATCTTCTATAAGTCTGTTGTGGAAAGTGTGATCTCTTCTACCATCATCTGCTGGGGAAGCAGCATCAGAACCAGGGACTTAAAAAAGCTCAACAAGCTGATAAAGAAGGCTGACTCTGTTCTGGGGACTCCTCTAGAACCTCTGGAGATCATTGTGCAAAGAATGATCTTCATAAAATAAAGAACATTATGGAGAACCCTGAGCATCCTCTTCATGAGACTGTCCTACAACAACAGAGTGTCTTCAGTCAGAGGCTTCTTCAGATCTGCTGTAAGACGGAGCGCTACAGGAGATCCTTCCTGCCCACAGCCATCAGCATCTACAATGGCTCTCTGAAGAAACCCTCATAATGAGCTACAACAACATTTAATTTCCCTTTGGGATTAATAAAGTATTTTTGTATTAAATTGAATTGAATAAAACCTTTGAAATCAATACTTACATCAGATGATGTGTACATGTCAGAACTACAAAGTACTTCCAGTGACAGTATCTACTTGACCTTTAAAAGGCACAATCATCTCAGCAGGTAGAAAATAACTTTAAAACAATAACGCTTGTTTACAAACCAGACGTCTCACCAGACAGAAACGTTACAGCACCTCTAATTTAATCCAAGGTTTCCATTACGCTAATATGGTGCTCTCATCCTGTTTTCAAGCTGTGACCTGTTTCTAGCAGAGCTTCACTGCAGTAAAATTCCTCACTATATATTGGTTTGGATTTTCTCGAAGAAAACGGCAAAAGGATTAAAAAGAAGGAAAAAATGACAGGAAAGCAGCACAAAATCCATAAAAGCACTTGAAATATGTGACATTTCCTCATGTTGCAACCACAGTGCCTCAGCAAGAAGTGGAAACAACAGAGATGCATGTCACAGCCTGCTGTGAGGTCCCTCCATGTGATTGTGTTAGTATCACTGAGTGGTGCCATCTACAAGCCTTTATAATTTCCACCCACCAGATTGTGCACCAACTTGTTTTAGAGCATAGGTGTCAAACTCCAATGCTCGAAGGCCAGCATCCCACAGGTTTTAGATATGTCTCTGCTTCAGCACACCTGAATCAGATAATTAGGTCATCAGCAGAGCTCTGCAGAACTTGATGGCATGCTGGGGAGGTTATTCAGCTGTTTCATTCAGGTGTGTTCGACCAGGAACACACGTAAAAGCTGCTGGACAGGGAGTTTCACACCCCGTTTTTTTTTTTTTTTTTTAAAGATACCTTTCTGAGTGGTACTGTCAAAGACGATGAAATAATGCATTTTTTCTTTGCAGCTCTCTAAAAGACCAAAGGACCACACTGGTGTTCAGAACCAACGATCTATGTGACAAAACATGTAGAACAATGTGCTCTGGTGAGGCTAGACCAAAACTGAACTTTTTGGCCAACGTGTAAAATACTAAATGTCACTCAAAACTAACTGCACATCACCCTGAACACATCATCCTCACAATGAAGCACGGTGGTGGCAGTATCATGCAGTGGGGCCGCTGTAGGTATGAGAGGGGGTTGGGACCACAGACATAGGTTACAAAATGAAAGGCCAGTAAGAACTTTTCTGGAACTTTCAAAATAAATCGCATTAACCTACTCCCAGCACAGCCAGAAACAGGGAATAACAGCGGACTTCCCGTGACGTCACTGTCTGAATAAAAACCCGCTTTTGCAACAAACTGACCTCTTCCATGCAGGTCCCCAAAGGAACTGGACAGAGGGACACAGCGCGCTAATGTCTCTTTGCGGGCAAACAGACATAACTCTTCAAACTAGATCCAAGAGTGTCATACGATCACGTGATCATATGCACTAAGTTAAGTAGGAATGAATTGATGTTTGTGTATCTGGTATCATTCATGAACGGGGGTAATTAAGGTACAAGCGTTACTTGACATTTCTCTCTGAGGTCTATAGAAGCAAACTGTGCTCCAGAAAGTTCCCAGCAGAGACCCGCTGAGTGGAGCAGTTTTCCTGGTCTGAAGGAAGGACAAAGGGACCGCATCACCGTGATTACAGCTGTAACATGCAGTTTGGCCGGCCGACAGAACGAGTCGACCCACCCCACAGCTACGGAGGTTAGCAAGTTAACCCTTTGTTCACTATGGATGTTTTCTTCAACTTTGTTGCCCTGGACAACTTTTGCTCAGCACGGTTCACGTAAGAGGTTGTGTTTTGGGCAGAGAGAAGTAGTTTAGAGTGAAATAATCTAAACAATTTTTGTTTTATGAGGTTTGGTTTTGTTGTGTTGAAAACTCAGCCATCTTAGTGCTAGCAGATTATCTGTTCAGCGCACATGTGCTCAGTTTGTGTATTCTGTGTTTGTTTTTTAAGTTAAGACAAACTTTATTTAAAGGGTGATTTTAAACACAGAAGATCGGCCGTAACACGCCGTCCGTGCTTATGCATTTCAACCCTTTTATTAGTGGCATTTTAAAGGTATACCAATTATTGCTTAAGTTGGTTCCAAGACTAACTTAATTTCATTTCCAGATTCTTCAAGATAATCCTTGGTTCTCAAACATAAACATTGCATGGTAATCTTGGTAGTCTTTTTGGTCATGGTTTTCAACCATCTTTAATCAACTTGTTTATATTGTACATAGCCCATTAGTCTTTATTCTTTAATTCTGCTTGGTAGTTTAGTTGGATTGTTTTAGCAAATTAAAGAGTTTGTTGACTGAAATATGTTTGACTTTGAGTTGACTTATTTTTGTTAATAAATTCTTGTATTTTAAGAAATTGTGTGAATTGATTCCATGTGTGTGCAGAGTTTATGCTGTTCAATAATGTCAGAGCTCGTCTCACATCTTTTAATTTTGTCCTAATACCACCGATTTATTGGGCTGGTATTCACAGGACAACCCTTAACAGACCGAAATATCATTTAATTAAATATTAAAGTATTAATATTAAATATTAAATAATATATTCATACTCATAATTACAACACAGGGAAGCTGGTCAGACTTTATGGAAGAATGGATAAAGCTATTTTTGGTAAAAACATCATTTTCCAAAGCCACACTCATACCTCATTACTTAGAATAAATAGAACCTGTGTGACAACATGTAGTAGGGTAAAAGATCTCAAAAAGGAACACTTCATGCACCGATCTAAAGAAATTAAAAAACAGATGAGAAATAGGTCACTGACATCTATCAGACTGGAAAGGGTTAAAAAGCCATTTCTAAGTCTTCTGGACTGCAGACAACCACAGAGAACCATTGTCCACAAAGGAAGAGAACATGGAACAGAGAGAAACGATCCCAGTAGTGATCGGGCAACCAAAATGTCTCCATCAATGACTCATCCAGGAGGTTATAGAGGAACAGAACAACATCTAAAGCTCCGCTGGGTTAAGGTCAGAGTTCATGACCAGAGAGAATGGGGAAAAATGGCCTCCACGGGAGAGTTCCAAGGCCAGAACTACTGCTGACCACCGTCTTATTTCCTCAGGTAATTGTTGCCTGGAAATAAAATGTGTTTGATGATCCAAAACATGTAGGTGTGACAAAAAAAAGCAAAAAGGGATGAAATATGCAAGACAAATAATCGAGACAATATATTCATGTGCTGGAATGCTGCAGCCAAGCATGCAGTCAACAGATTTCTTTTTGTAAAATATTTTAAAGCCATGTTGAATTTTCCTTCCACCTCATGTGCTACATTGAGTTGATCTATCACATGAGATCTCATTAAATCACTCTGAATCTGCATCCTGATGTGACAACCACTACAAGTTATTGTTCTTGTGTGGTGAGGTATGCAGCTTCTCCGTTTACACCCTAAGATCTGCCCCGAAAAACCCTCTAACTGGGATCCTGTTGTATTTTGATCAAACCGTGTCGGCCAGTTCGCTGAGACCTGAGGACACTGGGTGAGTGAGAAAAAGCAACATCTCCTCCAAGGAATTAGTGATTTGTGTTCTGTGACGTGAATACTCGGTGTTGACAGTTGGAGGACACAGGAAACAGGAAGAAAAAGAAAAAAGCCAGAGGAAAGAGGATGATGAAGATAAGCCCAGAGCTGCTCCCTCCTCTTTATCATCCATGTTAATAGGCTGGCAGATACAGAAGGACTCAGAGAAAACAGAAGGGAAAATATCTCATCTTTTCCTGTTTTTGTCTTCCCTTGTTTTGTTCCATACTTGATGGCAGTGCAGCAGGAACCTGAGATGGTAAACATCCAGAACATCTAAACACACCGTGGCCTTCAACATATGATGAGAAACAAAAGAGAGAAAAACGAAGAGAATCTTTTGGACGCCGACTTTGATGGCAATATGTGCCGCTGTCCCTCGGAGATAGTCGAGGGGACGCGACTTCGCCGGCGGCCTTTTTAGCACACGTGCGTGGTGAGGGGGTGGTGACGGGGTCCGCAGGGTTACGGGCCCCCCAGGAGAGGAGGCAGTGCATGCTGATGGATGGGAGAATGAAATGTGGTGAGGGGCGGGGCTAAAACAAAATGTTAGCTGCCGCGAGGGGACGTGTGGCGATGAAGCTCAGCTGACAGCAGTCATCAGATCACTCTTGCTCTGTTTGTGTCTGTCTGTGTTTGTACATGTGTGTGTGTTGGGGTGGGTGTTTGTGTGTGTGTGTGCGAGGGGGGTTGATACACCGCTCACACCCACGTCCGCTCGTGACTTTAACTGCCTGACATCTGTATCCCTGATTCACTCATTACATTGTGAAAGAGCAGCATATAAGTAAATAAAACACAGTACAGCTTCGCCTCAGCTTGGTTGGATGCAGATGTGTGTGTTGGTATCTGACAACCTGCGGTAACAGATGGGAGGGGTTGGGGTATATTCCAGGCAGCGAGACCCCGGTGCAGCAGGAGAGCTGCAGGCTGTCTCCTGATTATGTAACCATGTAAACAGATGCACTCGTCGCTCTCGGGCGTCAGCTCAGAAGGATGACAGTCCTGCAAGTCCAGACGACGCCAGCCACCAGTCACTTTCATATCTGTCACATGTTGAACTCTGGGTGGGTAAACACCTGGATTTCCTAAACTGCAGGTAATTTATCTCGGTTTATTTTAGCTAACAGCAGACAAAGGCAAAGTTAAAACTTTAAGGACTTATCTCTTGATTCTTTAGCCAGTCCATTTCACAATGTTTAACAGAAAAACAAAATACAGCAGAACATTTTAAGGGTGTCAATACAGCCGCCTAAGCAGCAATGATGGAACTTTTCCACCAAAACAGAAGAATCTGCTGAGCCACTGGTTGCCATGGGGATTCCCGCCTTTATTGGGAAGGTGGGAAACAGAGCGAGGGACCAAAGACTGGTTCTGTTTACAGAAGGAAAGGGAAAAACCATGGGCAAGGCAACCTTGGGGGGTGTGGGTGTTTTCACACCTTACTTTTCCCACAGCGCTCCCAGTCTCTTTCCTCCATATTTCGCTCGCTGGATTCCCCCTCCATCCCGTTCCTCTCCCCCTCCCTCCCTTTGCAACCTGACACCTGATTAGCTGTCCCGCCTGATGTCCAGCCTGTGTTGTGTTTGTCTTACGTTCAGTTCGTGCTGAGGAAACACCGGTGTGTAACGACACAGAAGTCGTTTATTGCTAACATATTGTTTTTCTAGACGTGCTAGCACATGTTAGCCAGTAAAAGGAGTCTCTCTGTCATGTCCTTCAGATTCAGGACTCTGTCAAGATTTTAATTGTCTTTTTGTCACTTTTAAGATACAGAAAAGAAAAAGGCAAGAGAAGATTGACAACTTTTTCAAGAGAAATCCTGTAAAAGGTCAGTCAGTCATTTTCTACCACTTATTCTATAGTGGGTCACAGGGGAGCTGGTGCCTATCTCCAGCAGTCTATGGGCGAAAGGCGGGGTACACCCTGGACAGGTCGCCAGTCCATTGCAGGGCAACACACAAACAACCATGCACACACTCATTCATTCACCAATTTAGAGTGACCAATTAACCTAACAGGCATGTCTTTGGACTGTGGCAGGAAGCCGGAGTACCTGGTGAGAACCCATGCATGCACAGGAAAAACATGCAAACTCCATGCAGACAGACCTCTGGCTGGGATTGAATCCAGGACCTTCTTGCTGCAAGGCAACAGTGCTACCAACTGCGCCACCATGCAACCTGTAAATGGTATTACTGTAAAACGCTAAAATCCAATTCAAATGAAAAAATTACGAATATATTTTTTTGTGTAAACTGAACCATAAAGTATTTTACTTTACCACTGCACCCTTCTGGTTTAGGATAGTTCAGTTGCAGGAGGCATCAGTTTCAGAGAGACCACATGAAAGGTCAGAGGTCAGCAATTAAAAGAAATGTATGTTTAAAGTATACTATCTTTCAGTTACAGTTTGTGAAAGAAGTAAATTGAAGCAGAGAGTGTGTGTGGTGCTTATTTTCATCTCAGATGTAACGTAACGTTCTTAAGCATTTTTTATTAAACTGTAACTCATCTCCTGGAGACGTTGAGATTATATGAAAATAAATATTAAACACAGCCATTAGTCAGAGAACCTGTAAATGAATATTGTACTCAGATCACGCTGAACTAGTCAATTTATTGCGGTTGTTGCTAATGTAATTCTAAGATGCTCATAACGAAAAGAAAACAGAAATTGATAGCGGCTAACACTAGCCACTGGCTTATGCATACAAATGATTTTGTATTTTATTTACTGTGTAACCGCTTGTTTTTTATGGGGTACCAAACATGTTGCCATGGTTTAAAAAACAGCCTTTTTTAACAACTCTGTAAACATAACTGGAAAACTTCCCTACTTACCTCAAAATAAGAGTCTCAAACTGAACGGGTTAGAACCGTCTTGTGAGTTTATTATCGCCCCAAGATCTTTCTATACCCCGACTCATTAATCTTGTTCGTTTAATTGATCAACATTCAGCCACAAGGCAGAAGGAAAAGTCAGACTTCTGCAGTTCAGGATGATGAGTTCAACATTCTGCCTGTTGGTCGGTGTTAGAAAAGCTCCTAGTCCAATTCTGCATGATTTTCTGGTACATTCAGCACAGGCTGTTCATTATGTCAACATTACATACTAGCATCCTGATTTCATCATTGTGTGACTTATATGCTAAAAATGGGACCTTTAGACGTCTTACGGCCAATCAAAGATGTTGAAAAGCAGACTTGGTTAGTCCCTTTGTTACTGGTTAAATTCAGCCATAGGAAAGGCGATAAAGCTCCAGGTTATTTTAAAAAATCTGACGCTGTGTAAAAATCATGGACAGTGGGGCTTAGTTTGGAGATAATTTCAACCAAATCACAGATGCTGAAAGTCTAGATTTGTGTTAATATTGCTGTAGATTTCTTTACCACTTTGAAAATGCAGCATCTTTTGCAGGACGGCTTTTCAAGTGTTCATTTTCAACTGCATGTCTGCATCTATATCTGTGTTTCTGTAGATGCCTTTTCCACACGTAATAAGAAATATTTTCCGCACTGAATTTAGAAAAATGTCCTGCAGGATGTCCTTTTCGACGACTGAGACGCTCTGTCCGTCACCTAATCTCAGCAGTGCTGTCAACCCTTTTCCGCAGCCAATGTTTCGTCTCTAGTGGTCGATTGTAGCTCATGCAGTGGGGTAAGGATTTTTCTCCAACCAAGGATTTGGATTCTTCAACCACATTTGTCTTGATTTCTCATCTGTTGTTACCCGATGGAAAATAATCCACTGAATGCAGGAAAAATGCAACTTAAAAATGCACCAGCTGAAGCCACAGGTTAAGCTTCGTCCAATTAAAGATGCAGCTGCAAGCGGTGCAACAAGTAGTTATGTTCAGGACATGTCCAAGATTCAAAAGGACATGTCTGGACATGGGATGTGATAATCCTAACAGACAAAAGGAAGACATTTAGCTGAACCACAAACCAGTTTAGCTAAAATTCAGTACAGCTCACTACAAACCTCTTCTACTGAAGCTACTGCTATCGTACCAGAACATCCTCCAGCAGCACTACCAGGAATCAGATGGACAGGCCAGATGTTTCTTCTAGATGACTTCCGACTTTAAACCACATTAACACATCAACAGATTGTCTTTGTTTCAAGGATTTCCAAGTTTTCAACAAGATGTCTTTTCTCCGCACTGAATAAGATTTCCATCCGTCACCCACAGTAACACACAATGTGGATGGAAGAGGAAGTTTCCTTTTCTCTGCATTTTTAATTAGATGTTAATCAGAAGGTTATGTCAACTCACGTTGTTTGGTTTGTCCTAAAAAGCTATCAGACCACAATCTGAAATCTCTCTCATCATAATTAAATCAGAGAAATATCTAAGTTCAGAAATTCAAACCTGTAAACATGCTTGTTTAAAAGATGTGAAATACTGTGATCAGCCAAATGTAAACCTTGGCATTTCAATCCCTTTAAAGAGTTATTTAAAACTCTGAGCAGGTAATGTGGATTTGATAAATGCTTTCTTCAGTAGAGGCCTTTTTGTCTCGCGGGTATCAGGGGAAATAACACAGCTTGTTAGAGAGGCAGCCATAAATGCAGATTTTTTTCTGCCCTCATGCCCCCCAGGAGGTCAATACAACTGGGATTAAAGACATTTTTCATGAGAAGACACAAAATGACTAGAAGTTCAAGTGCAGGGGATGTAAATTACTGCAAACCGACTGGAAGAAACTGCAAACTCAATAATGCAAACAGCAAATACTGCAAAAAGCAATGTAGTCAGACATTTGCACCCTTTATACTACAAAATAACGTGTTTTACACAGAAGTAATAAGAAATTTGGCAGAATAATAGATTCAACAGTTGCACAAAACAAAGCCCCCAAAACAGGCCAACAGCTGCTGCTGCACAGAAAGCGAAAAAGAGAAATGGCTTCATTCAAAGCATCCTCTGAGCTTTCTGCAACTTTTACATAAAAAATCACCAGAGCAAAAAGCAGCACAGCTCACCTGTCTCAGAGACAGCAGTGCTCACTCTGCTTTCTAATCTGGATTACCTTGGACTTCTTCGTAATTATTCGATTAATTTCCAAATCAGATAAGATCAATCAGATCAAGCAGCAGGATTACAAACCAAACCCAGAACGAGCTGGGGCTGCTGTGAAATAATCCAGCAGATAATTTACCCGTCCTGTCTGAGCTGGGAGTCCATCTTCCAAGAACAAAGTGCACCACTGACTACTGATCACTTTGAACTCTGATCACTCTGGTCACTTTATCAGCTGGGGGAGAAACGGCGCGCCTCATTAAGCCTGTGAGGATGTGATTGTTTCTGAGATAAGGAGCTGCAGGCCAAACCTCGAGCGCTGCCTCTCGGACACGTTATACTGTACCTTTATATCTCCACATCATCCTGAGTGGCTGTGGGAGGATGATCGGAGCCATGCAGCAGAGGGGACACTCCAGCTGGAAGTGATGGCTTAATAATTAAACCACAGCCTCTTCTTATCTCTGAGCAGATAGGAGCAGCAGCAAACATCTCTGGCAATCACAGGCTGTTGTTTCTCTCTCATTTAACAGCAAATCGGCTCTGGGTCGGACCCTGCATCCCCCGCCCTGCTGATTGTTTACCCAGAACCCAGAGTTTCATGGCAGCAGCGCATGCAGACTGCAGCTTTTAGACAAGCTTTATGTGAGAACATGCAAGGTCCCTGCAGCATAAATGCACAGAACTCCTATGAAGATAAATTACTAACATTTTCATCATTTAAATGATTACAGCTGGGAGTTTCTACATGGCTGAATGACTCTTCAATTCCTTGTCTTGGCTGTAGTTCATTTTGCAAGATCAAATAAAATAGAAAATAAATTAAAATACACTGATACTAAAACTACTGATTTGATAATGTGACTGAAAACATTTTTGCTCAATGTTTCAGATTTTCTTGCTTTTTGTGATTTGATTTTGTTTTGTGCTCACTGTCTTGTTTCAGCTGCAATTCATTTAAGTTCTATTCCTAAGAATTATGAAAATATTTTGTAAATTCAGTCATGAGAAAATGGTTTCTATTAATTATATTAGTTAATTGTTGTGACAAAATAACCGCCTTAAAGAAACACGTTAAAAATGTGGAGATACAGCTGTCTCTGTTTTCTCCAAATTCAACGTTTAGGTAAAATGGAAGAACGAGAAACATTGAGAAACGGAGGTTTTGCTTGCCTTGAATTCAAACTTCATGTTTAAATAAAATTATAAATAAACTAAAAATAAAAAAATAAAAAACTGACAATTTTTTTCAAATATCAATATATTAAAAAATCATTTCTTAATTGAAACCATAAGCATGAAAATGTAGTCATCTTGGTTGCAATTAAATCATATTAAGCGTTAAATACAATTGATATATATATATATATATATATAAATATAAATAAAAGAGGAACAAAGATCTAATTTATAGTTTACTCTGAAAAAAGTACAACATGCTGTAATATTTTTATCAGACGTGTACTGGCTGAACAGGTTTTTAATGGGACACTGATTATTTCCCACCCAGTTACATTACGCGCCCGCGTTGTTTTCCCGCCGTGCACGCGCCTCTAATTTGGACACGTGTGTAGGTTTTTGCGCCTCATGGTGACATGTGTGAACATTTCACGCCCGCGGTGTGATGCGCGTGTGTGTGCGACACACTGACCTCCGCGCCTCTCCGGGGACAGCCACGCCACTCTCCGCTGCTGGGATGAGTTCAAATCCACGCACTGCCGGAGTCTCCCACTCAGTCCAAGTCATTAAAAAGCGCTTCTGTCTGAGTTCCACTGCTTGTTTCCTCCGTCATGTCCACGCTGCTGTCTGACGCCGGACAGAGAGGAACCAGCCGCAGACAGGCTGCCGTTCTCGGGTTAAACCATCTCCGTTGCGTGCCGCAGATCCGCCTCTGTCGGCTCTGGACCCACAGGCGCGACTGAAGCGCTTTTACGCACAGCGCGTCAGAGTTGGGGGGAGGAGGGACGAGTGAGAGGAGAAAAAGCCAGCGAGACGTGGATGTGGTGAAATATTTACTAAATGAACAGAGGAATGAATATGAACAAGAAGAGAATAGAAAGAAATGTGAAGCCTGATTTTGTTTTGGGTAAAAGAAAAATCTGCTTACTCCAAAATAAGTGAATATTTATATTTTCATGGGACAAAACTGCATTTGATACAATGTAAAGTAGTCCGTGTACAGCTTGTATAATTTGCTGTCCCCTCAAAATAACTCAGCACACAGTTATTAATGTCTAAACTGCTGGCAACAAAAGGAAGTACACCCCTAGGTGATAATGTCCAAATTGTGCCCAATTAAGGGATTGGTCGTCTTGGAGATGTGTTATCAAGCTGCAATACTGTCCTGTGGCCCAGTTTCCAAAGGAAGGAGATCATGCTCTGCTACATCACAGAAATGTTGGCATTCATGGTTCCCTCAGTGAACTGTAGCTCCCCACAGCCAGCAGCACTCATGCAGCCCCAAACCACGACTCTCCCACCACCATGCTTGACTGTAGGCAAGACACTCTTGTCATTGTGCTGCTCATCTGGATGTCGCAACACATGTTTGACACCATCTGAACCAAATAGTTTAATCTTGGTATCATCAGACTACAGGACGACGGTAAATGGCCTGCACTGTGTAAAGTGTCTTGCTCAAGGACATGGTTCCAGTAATCCATCTTCTTAGTCTGCTGGTCTTCAGCAAACTTCAGCAGGGTTCCTTCTGGGAGGACAGCCATGCAGACCAGTATAATGCAGTGTGCTTCCTATGGTCTGAAAGCTGACAGGCTGACCCTCCCCGTTCAACCTCTGCAGCGATGCTGGCAGCATTCATACATCTATTTTCAGCAGACAACCTATGGAAATGACACTGAACTTCTCTGGTCAACCATGGCGAGGACTGTTCTGAGGGGAACCTGTCCTGTTAAACTGCTCTATGGTCTTGGCCACCATGCTGCAGCTCATTTTCAGGGTGTTGGTGATCTTCTTATAGCCTGGACCATTGTTATGTAGGGCAACAATAATTTTTTTAGGTCATCAGAGAGTTCTTTGCCCTAAGATGCCATGTTGAACTTCCACTGACCAGTCTGGAAGCATGTGAGAGCGATAACACCAAATTGTAATGCTCCACATTCACACCTGAGACCTTGTAACACTGACGAGTCACATGAAAATGACCAATTGGGCACAGTTTTTACTTAGCGGGGTATTCCCTTCTGTTGCCAGCGGTTTGAACATTGATGACTGTGTGCTGAGTTATTCTGAGGGGACAGTAAATATACACTGTTATACAAGCTGTACATTAAATACTATCAGTCATATGTATGCAGTGTTGTCCCATGAAAAACTATAATAAAATATTTACAAAAATGTGTAAGATATATATCTGCAGTGAAATATGTAAGACGATGAAACAAAACTGAGGCAGAATTTAGTCTTGTCTATGAGCAACTATTAGTGCTGTACTCTATAAATCTGACCTCCATTACAGAAGGAAACCTTTATTGTTATTATAGAACTGCTTAGCTCATCATCCAGACCAAAATCCAATTGATAGCCTGTGGCAAGACTTGAAAAAGTGATGTTCACGGATGTTCTACACCCAATCTACCTGACTTTGAGATGAATTGCAAAGAACAATGGACAACAAACTCAACTATAACTCCTGTAACTACTTCACCTCAGGGCCTGTTTCTTTTTATTTTACAAAAGCTTTTATTTTTTGTACAAAGAAACAATCCCAAGCTACATGAAAATGTTGTTCTGTCACCTCACAGCTTTCTCCTGCTTTGTGAGAATCTGTTATTCTAATGTTCAGAGCTTAGAGGAGCTCATGCCTGCTGACTGTTGAGTCAGATTATTTATAAAGCTTTGAAGTTTGCATCAGTTGGCCTTTTCCTAATGAGTTCTGTGAACAGACCATCAACCTAACGAGCTCATTAGAGTCCAAGACCTCGATATATATTAGCTGAGAGCTGAAGTTCCTCTGGTTATCCAAACCTTTACACTGTCCTTCATTTTATTTAGTTATTTATTTTTTGGTCTTTAACTATTAAAGCAAATACAACAGTCCACCTATATTTAAAACTGTGATATAAGTTAAAGGTCATAGGATGTAATGCAAACTGTAATTCTTAAAATAAATAAACGTAATGAAAATACACCCATTTTGAGTCCCGTTGTTCGATAAAACGTTTTTGAGCTAGTATGAGGTGGTTTTATTGGCTGTATCAAAATTGAGGTATTTCTCCAAACTGCAATGGAAACACATTTTTCGCGTCACACAAGTCACATGATCAACAACTGGATATTACTACTGACAGGAAGTAGTAGGAGGATGATGTTATCGTGTGAACAAACTTATTCATGTGTGATTTGAATTGCATTTCTTATTTAATGGAAACACCACAATTGTGTTTTAGCAGAATATCGACAAAGTTTGGTGCACATTTGTAATGGAAACGTAGCTAGTAATGACATAAATGTTTCTTGAAACTGTGTCCCACCTTTCAGGGTAATGTTTTACCCTCTAGTGGTGGGACCAGCTAATGGGATTAACCAACCAGGTTCTTGTCCACTTTCTTAGGCCATTGCCTACACCTGTCCCCTGCTACTTCATTAGAGGCCAATTGGAAGACATAGAAATCAGAAACTATTTTGTAATTTCTTGAACAAAAACATAGTTCTAGCTTCTGTTCCTCATAATTAATGGCCCAGAGGTGGGGTTGGTTGTAGCTGGAGAGGTAAGGATATTAACGCTGCAGGCATTAAGGTTGGTGTTGTGTCAGGTGAGTGACTCCCGTGAAGTGCAGAATGAGCTACATACACTATATTGCCGAAAGTATTTGTCTACTTTTACATGTACATGAACTTTGATGACATGCTATTCTTAATATATAAAGTTTAGTTTGTTGGACCCACAACAGCAACTCTTCTGGAAACATCTTCTTCAAGGTTTAGAAGTGTGTTAGATGAGAAAACCAGAATTACTGCCACTGCTCTAATTTATCCCAAAGGTCTTCAAGAAGGTTGAGGTCAGTCAGGTTTCTCAACACCAAACTTGCAGTGATTGGAACATCAGAATTAACTGATTTGTTGGTGTGACCCAATACGTTTGGTAATATGGTGATCCTTTTTGCTGGTGAAAACTGCATATGCTGACAAAGTTTTGGTTCGGCCCACCTTTATTTCGTCACTATAGCTGAATGAGAAACCTCAATGATACCTGGGCATCCTCTCTGTTTTGTTTTGGTGTCACTTTTTAAAGTTGCACTACAGAACGTTGCATCGTGCGCTTAGTTCCTCTTATAAACATTTGCCTGTCCTTGGGTATGAAACAACACTGTATTTGTCTGGTTCATGTTTGTTCTGAACTGACAGGGCTGGACCGGATATTTCCAGGTACAAATACATGTACCCTTACAACCCTGGTAACTGGTCCATTCATCCTTTTGCTCAGTTTGCAGTTCTGGACTACTTATACTCAGTTTGGCTGAGCATAGAATGGGTCATGAGTTATGGGATGTTTTGTACCGATGCTTTAAGACTTTATGGTCAATGCTTTGGAGACATTTTAAACACACTTTATCAACTATCGCTTCAAAGCAACTTTCTGTATATTTTGCTCAGTCTATTTTGGGAAAATTGTTACATGACCTCCAAAAGTAATTTCTGTCAGCTGGTGATCGCTTAGAGTTATTTAGGTTCTGATCCAAACTGGGATCAGAGCCACAATTAGTAGAAGTTAATTCAATCTGAAAAGACTCACAAAGAGAGGGATGGCAATTAGAAAAGTTTTAATGATGAGAAATTACATGGTTATTTCTTTGGCGCTCGGACCTGGGAGGAAGACATGAATGCTGAGAATGACATGAGCTAAGATGGACATTTGAAAGATTTAGATTTAGAGATGTCTTCCCCCTGATCCGACACTGGTGGTGGATTGGCAGCCAGGAAGCCAGGAGTAGATGTGAAGGAAGATGGTGGAGGTGGGGTGGAGTAGGGATGAGCTCAGCTGACAAGCGAGGATGAACACGGCTGAAGGTCCTTTAAAAACCAGGCGTCAGAAGGTGATTGGATGGAGAATCAGACGGACAGGATGCTGATTGGAAGACGCACAGAAGAGTCATTGGAAGGTGGAGGCGGTGAAGGTGAGTCTTTCATTCGGAATTTTCGTCAAAACTCCATTTCCACTAAACTAATATTCAATAACATAAAAATGTAGATATTTGAGCATTTTTATGATTATTTCCATGATATCTTTTTGGTTTTCCTCTGTTTTTTAATCATTTCCTTGTTTATTTATGTTGTACAGGTCTTGCCATATACAGTTCATTTCTCTGTGTTCATTATTGTTTGTAAGGTTTTTCCATATTAGTTCATTCTTTTGTGTTTAGTTTCTTAGTTTATTCATGGGTCTATTCTTTTTGTATTTGGATTTCTATCTCTCAGTTCAGTGCCAGTCTTTTCCTCTTTTTTAGTAGTTTATTTTTGTCTTAGTTCTGCTCCCTCTGTGTTAATTAGCCTCTGGCCCTCAGCCTCCCTGCTTTCATTCCACCACAGCTGTTCTATATCTCCTCTGATTGAGCTTATCTGCTTTTTTTTGTCATTTCCACCCCTGCCTCAGTGTTTAAGCTTTTGGTTTTTCACTGTTCTTGCTAGATTCTCTTGTAACGCTGTCGGTTTCCTGCGATTCCCCCTATAAGTTCTCCTTTTGGTTCATTATGAAATAACTCTGTTTTGCCACAGTCAGTCTCTGCACTGGGGTCATCACCAAACCTCATCTTGACACTAACTAGCAAGAGAAGTTAACCACTGTGCCATAAATAGACACGTGGCTATGGAATGGTTTGTTTATGGGTATGGAAGAATAAAATCCCAATACGAAATAGATGTAGGGTAAATGAATCTGGAGCCAAAAATATTTCCATGTGTGCCCATGAAAAATATATGTTTTACTGAAATGTTTGGGATGAAAAACATAGGGTCAGGGCAAAGAATGAGAGCTACAGTGAGGTACAGGTAGCTGTAGAACAGGATTGGACTGTTGGACATTAAATTCAGCTTTTCAACATAATCATCCCAAAACACCTCATTTAGCGATTTCAGTCAGTTTTCCAACCAAGACCCAAACTGAAAAAAATGAGTCATTCTTTGAAAATCCTCTCCCATCAGCTGAAGACATTTACTGAAAGGCAAATCCTACACATCAGGTTACATCACAGCCTGTCAGTTATGTTTAATAAACCTGCTAAAGCTCATTAGATCCACCCTGGAAACCTGCGAATTTATTCAGAAACACCTGCACAGAGATCATGTTTGAATTAGCTTTGCTTTATTAACAGATAATGATGATTCTCACAATTGTCCTCCATGTTTAGTGATCTTAGTGAGATAATTGAACACAAATAAGCACCCTGCATCATTACTCTTTATAAGAAGATCAAAATCAGAAGGAAAATCCTCCTGCTCAGGGTGCAACTCAGACAGATGATGAACAGGTGGCCTGAGGTGACACGTTCTGAGGAGATCAAGGTTTTCAACTTTTTTTTACGCTCATATGAGTTTTGCAAAATGTATAATCTCCTGTTTCATGTCTGGGAATAAAGTTTACTCTTTAGTGGATGTGGGCAAGAAAATACGTGCATGATATCAACATCTTCTGATCCCCTTTTCCAAAACTGCCAAAACGGGACAACTGGTTTTATCTGATTTATCTGTGAAATTTCTTGTTTGGACAATGAAGAGAGTTAAGTTTATTTAGTCTGACCAATTGTTACATTTTAAACTATCAGGCATTACAGACAAACATTGAGGAATGGTTGGTCCTACCTGGTGTACCTTGTGTTTCAAATCTTCTTTTTTTGTGGGCATCAGGAGACAAAGTTCAGTGTCAAATGGAGGACTGGTAAAAACCCTATAGAGTGGCAGAGCAGGGTGGTAGTCCCATTTTTGTTACTATTGTGTTTAATCTCATGTTTAAGAAGAGAGTCTGATCACTTACCGAACCCGGCACTCAGGAGCAGCAGTGTGGATTTTGATTCGCACTTGGAACAGCGGACCAGATCTCGACCCTCGCTGAAGTTTTATGTCTGGTCCACATGTGTTTTTGGGCTCCTACTGATATTGGGTCCTATTCCTCCATATTTAGTGACAGTTCAATTCAATTCAATTCAGTTCAATTCAAATCAATTCAATTCGTTTTCTATCTAAGGAAACCCAGCAGACTGAATCAAGTCAGTGACTTGCAGCATTCACTCCTCCTCGATGGGCCTGAAGCAACAGTGGACTGTCGTTGGCATTGACTTTGCAGCAACCCCATATACTGAGCATGCATGTAGCGACAGTTCAGTTGTACACGCACCTGTTTCACTAATCTCAATCTTGGGATACTGAAACTGACTCCTGAAGGCCTTTTTTGTTATCACAGACCGATTCTCATGAACAGCATCTACAGGTTTAGTGGTGTAGAGGTGGGCATCTGATTGGGGAACCTCAGGGTTTTGCTTTTTGCAGATGATGTGTTTCTGTTAGCATCTTTGGGACAAGTCCTTCAGTGTACGCTGAAGCAGTTCAAAGAGTTTGAAACAGTCTGGATCAGAGTCAACTACTCTGAGTCTGAGGCCATGGTTTTCAAAGGAAAAAAGGTCAAATGTTGTCTCATGGTCTGGAGTGAGTCTCTGTTTAGGTAGAGGAGGGTAGGAGGAAGGTATCTTGATGTCTTATACTAGAGGGCTAGTGAAAATAGGCAGGAGATGGATAGATGGGTCTCTGCTCATTGTTTTATGGTGAAGAATGAGCTAAACGAAAGGTCAGTCAGTCATTTTCTACCGCTTATTCCATAGTGAATTGCGGGGGAGCTGGTGCCTATCTCCAGCAGTCTATTGGTGAGAGGCGGGGTACACCCTGGACAGATTGCCAGTCCATCACAGGGCAACACACAAACAACCAAGCACACACTAATTCATACACCTAAGAGCAATTTAGAGAGACCAGTTAACCTAACAGGCATGTCTTTGGACTGTGGGAGGAAGCCGGAGTACCCGGTGAAAACCCACGCATGCACGGGGAGAACATGCAAACTCCATGCAGAAAGATCCCTGGCCGGGAATCGAACCCAGGACCTTCTGCAAGGCAACAGTGCTACCAACTGCGCCACCGTGCAGCCCCTAAACGAAAGGTAAAGTTCCTAATTAATGGTCCATCTAAAGAATGAAATCATGGATACATGCCGCTGAAACAAGCTTCCTTCATAGGGTGGCTGGGCTCATTCTTAAAAATAGGATAAGCAACTTTCCCATCCAGGACTAGCTGGGAGGAGAGCTCCTCTACATTCCAAGGAGTCTGTGGAGGTGGTTCTGGTCGCTGGTCAGGATGCCTCCAGGAAGCCTCCCTTTCTAGGTTTTCCTGGTATGTCCTTCTAGAAGGAGATCCGTGCAGAGACCATGATCCCTTCTGGTGTGGAAACACCTTGCAGTCCCCCAGAAAGAACTGCAGACTTACTGGGGTTCAATCATGTACTTGTTACATATTCAGTATTGAATAAGCAGAAATATAGACATAAATAAAGACAAGTGGGTTGATGAGGAGTTTCGGACATAAGGACATACCATGGTATTGTATTGTTTATTATCTTATGGAAGGTAATGTACTTGATGGGACACTTCCCTGCCACCCAACTGCCACTGTAAAACGTAACTGGCACAGCCTTTTCACAATAAAGCACACTAGCAAATTACGAGAGCTGAGAAATGTGGGGAATGTGGTGACCACCATCCGCTGCCGGTCTTAGTTTATATCAATCAGTCATGCATGAGGATCGCTGGGTGGCGCGGTTCAGATCTGTTGCTTCCAAATGTGAGGGTGTTGTGACGAGGATTTGGCTTGTTGCCTGTCTGGGTTTGGTTTGCTGAAGCAGAAACATATCTCACCGAATGTTTGTGTGTATGACTCTGCAGATCTCTGTGTGTGTGTGTGTGTGTGTGTGTGTGTGTGTGTGTGTGTGTGTGTGTGTGTGTGTGTGTGTGTTGCGTAAAGGCAGGGAGCTAATTTCAAGTGAAATGTGGCTGTTAGTTTGAAGAGGAACTCTAAAGATGCAGACAGCACAGCATCAACATTCAACAGATATTTTATTTACGTAATATAATATGACCTTGATCAGACAATGTCTTATACTATGTTAATTAGTTCCTTGTTCATTTCTTTTGAACTGGTAAAAATGTAACAGATTAGCTGGCTGTGTTTATCCTATAAACAATTATATGAGGGGTCAAAGTAACAAAAATGAACTTGAAATTAATTAAAGGTGTGAAATACTGAACATGGTAAAATTGAGTGCCATAAAAACTAACATGTGATTAATTTTGCCTCTGTGAAAATTAGAATCCGTGAATTTGGAGGTCATTAAAATGATAACATAGTACATTTTAATGTTATAAATATTAAGGTTATCAAATGTAACATTTAACTGCCTTGATTTTAGCGCCTCCACTTTTACCACTTTTATCATTCATCGCGTTCACAGCATAATTTTTGTTACTTCCGGTAGATCGGAATACGGCAGCAGCTTCGGCGCGACAGCAAAGTTTTGTAGTCCGTGACCCACAGTTTCCCTTCTGCCTAAACCACAAACCCATGGTGCGCATCAGTGATTATTTGAGTTAGGTCCTTAGTTTAGTTAATTTGTTTCATTTAACTAATAGTCACCACACAGAGCCTGAAAATAATCCTGCAGCAACCGACTGACAATTTTTGAGAGTGCTGCATGCCGAGTTGTGGACCCTAGAGAACGTCCAGCAAATCATTTATTGTCCCATTTCCCTACAAGGGCGAGCGACATCGCTGCCTACTATTGAAAATGCTCAGAATTATAGCACCTACTATTATTACATATAAACGTAAATCAGTTCTAAAAACTCAACTGGATAACAGCATCAAACGCAGATATCAAAATCCCAACAATGTGTTTTTATGTTTTAAATCAACCTTGAATCATTTATAATGTTGTTTATGACCTTTGACCCATTAGGAAGTTGAAGAACATCGTCCATATTGGTTCCACCACAACTGATCATTTAGGTTGACCTGATTAGGATATGTTAGCTTTGATTTATGATCTGATTTCAGGCAGAAAGCCGTGTTGTTAATCAGGGTACATTTTCATGTTGGTTACATTAAACGATGTTACTCTGCTAAGCTTGCAGTTCAGTTTTAAACTAACGTGAATGCTTTTGTAACATGTTGATCCTGTAGCAATTAATGGCTGTGATAATGTACAATAATGTAGTTAAATAATCACCGTCTCATAATCAATCTAATAACATTTTTTTACATATCCATTGAAAATGTGATCACACATTTATTAAAGCAGAGATCCCGTATATGTCTCTGAAAGATGATATTATTTACCGTCAGTCAATTTTGATTACATGTAATCAATTACTATTTTTAATCGCACTGAGATCTACAGGGGTTGGACAATGAAACTCAAACACCTGGTTTTAGACCACAATAATTTATTAGTATGGTGTAGGGCCTCCATTTGCGGCCAATACAGCATCAATTCGTCTTGGGAATGACATATACAAGTCCTGCACAGTGGTCAGAGGGATTTTAAGCCATTCTTCTTGCAGGATAGTGGCCAGGTCACTACCTGATACTGGTGGAGGAAAACGTTTCCTGACTCACTCCTCCAAAACACCCCAAAGTGGCTCAATAATATTTAGATCTGGTGACTGTGCAGGCCATGGTAGATGTTCAACTTCACTTTCATGTTCATCAAACCAATCTTTCACCAGTCTTGCTGTGTGTATTGGTGCATTGTCATCCTGATACACGGCACCGCCTTCAGGATACAATGTTTGAACCATTGGATGCACATGGTCCTCAAGAATGATTCGGTAGTCCTTGGCAGTGACGCGCCCATCTAGCACAAGTATTGGGCCAAGGGAATGCCATGATATGGCAGCCCAAACCATCACTGATCCACCCCCATGCTTCACTCTGGGCATGCAACAGTCTGGGTGGTACGCTTCTTTGGGGCTTCTCCACACCGTAACACTCCCAGATGTGGGGAAACCAGTAAAGGTGGACTCATCAGAGAACAATACATGTTTCACATTGTCCACAGCCCAAGATTTGCGCTCCTTGCACCATTGAAACTGACGTTTGGCATTGGCATGAGTGACCAAAGGTTTGGCTATAGCAGCCCGGCCGTGTATATTGACCCTGTGGAGCTCCCGACGGACAGTTCTGATGGAAACAGGAGAGTTGAGGTGCACATTTAATTCTGCCGTGATTTGGGCAGCCGTGGTTTTATGTTTTTTGGATACAATCCGGGTTAGCACCCGTACATCCCTTTCAGACAGCTTCCTCTTGCGTCCAGTTAATCCTGTTGGATGTGGTTCGTCCTTCTTGGTGGTATGCTGACATTACCCTGGATACCGTGGCTCTTGATACATCACAAAGACTTGCTGTCTTGGTCACAGATGCGCCAGCAAGACGTGCACCAACAATTTGTCCTCTTTTGAACTCTGGTATGTCACCCATAATGTTGTGTGCATTTCAATATTTTGAGTAAAACTGTGCTCTTACCCTGCTAATTGAACCTTCACACTCTGCTCTTACTGGTGCAATGTGCAATCAATGAAGACTGGCTACCAGGCTGGTCCAATTTAGCCATGAAACCTCCCACACTAAAATGACAGGTGTTTCAGTTTCATTGTCCAACCCCTGTATTTCCTAGTGATTAAATTATGAGAAAAAAGAACCAAAAAGAGAAAAATCTAAAAACAAAGAGGCAGAAATGCTAATATTTCCACCTGTAGTCTGTTTGCATCACAGACTTTAAACATGTAAGTTTAAAAATGGTAGTTTAATTTGAACTATTACTGCTCATTTAATGTTTTTATTGTGTTTGCAGGAAACGGGACACAGTTTAATGGAATAAGATTAGCACAGTTGTTAAGGTTTGCTCTGAACTTCCTGACAGTTATATGTGTTCTCAGCAGGTCCTTGAGCCACCAGGACACCTTCCTTCTGCTGCTCGACGCGCCGTCACAAGACAGATTACACTTGTCAGGACCACCAGCCAAGTGTGAATATCAGACTTATTGCTTCATCTAAACACGCTGTGTTATATAACACAGGTCCAGCACCGTCTAGCCTTCCGTCACACTAAGACGTTTTTGGGACACTTCAGTCTGAGAGAATTACTTTTTTCATGGCTATTAAAATAAATATCCGTGGGTGAGAAGTTGAAGCGTTCAGAGTATATATTCGTCACTGCAGATTGTTTCCTCATCAGCATCTATGGCTTGGCTTTAATGTGTCTGCCAGTCACAGATGGTGGGATTAAAACAGAGAAGATAATGATGACAGCAGGAAGGAGCGTACAAGTGAACAAAAAGAGTCGTTTAAAGTTGCAGCTTTTTACCTTCCAGGCAGCAACGTGTTTCTGAGATGCTGCAGCACAAGTTGGAGCTTCTGTCCTGGTAGTTCCCAGAGCGATGAGTCAGGTTCAGCTTTACGCTGCCATTTTCAAATGAAAACACCTACTGTTTTCCAGTACTTGAACAGCAACACAACACGAGCAGATAATAGCAAACAATGCATTTCGCAGAAGGAGCTTATCTGTTTGTGAAGCTGCCTGCAAAATCTCTAAGATGAATTTCCATGTATTCCATGTGACAGACCAACACAAAGTAGCATAAACGTATGAAGGGGAATAATAATGATGCAGGTTTCCAAACACAAATCTGAACAGAGTGGCGTGCGTCTGCAGTCAGCCCTTCATAGTTAATCTTTGTCTGTCGCTGAAGTTCTTTGAATCTTTCATAGTTTGTCTTCTCTCATTTATAGGCTGAAAGTTTCACTCTTCAATTCTGCAGAATAGTTTAGGTTCAGCCAGATTGGATGGAGAGCATCTCTGAATATCAGTTTTTTTTCATGTTATAGATCCTTAAATAAATGTTGGTCTGTACTTTGACTAAGCCGTTCTTACCATGCTTTGATCTAAATGATCCCGTTGTAGCTCAGGCTGCAGTTTAGGGTCGTCCGGCTGGGAGTTGAACCTTCACCCCAAGTTTTCTTCCAGGACTATCCTGGATTCAGCTCCTTCTATGTTCTTCCTGAAGAACAGCATCTCCACAGCATGATGCTGCCACCACCATGTTACACCACAAGGTTCAGGGTGGTGTGCAGTGTTAGTCTCACCCAACCAGAGCAGCTTGTTCCACATGTTTGCTGTGACCCCTACATGGCCTTATGGCAACCTTTGAAAGGAGCTTCGTATGACTTTCTTTAGGGAATGACTTTCTTCGATGATTTGTGGAGCGTCCTGTCCATACATTCTCCCACCTGAGCTGTGGATCTCTGCATCTCCTCCAGACTTACTGTGTGCCTTTTGGCTACTTCTGCAATGCTCTCCTTGCCTGGCCTGGCAGCTTAGGTGGACGTCCATTTCTTGGTAGGTCGGCAGTTCTGCCATCCTCTTTCCATTTTCAGATGGTGGTTTTAACGTCTCCACATCTTCTCCCTGACCTGTCTGCTCTCCTCCTTCGTCTTCATCATGCTGTTTGTTCTCTAATCTCGTCTAACAAACCTCTGAGGCCAGAAACAACTGCAGAATAAGTAGGTAGACTACTTACCAATTAAGTAACGTATGAAGATAGTTGGTTGCACCAGATTTTATTTATGGGTATCAGGGTAAATAAATATTTGGACCTTTACATAAAATGATCAAAATTCTCTGCTAAGAGATTCATAAAATTTCTTGTAAAAGAAAGAAACGCGGCGATGATGATGATGTAGAAAGAGTGAATGAATATTTGTGAAACAATATTTGAAATCTGACTGTGATTTTGAAGAACAGGATGAGACTGAGGATCAGCTGGTCCCAAACCAAGAAGGAGTCGAAGGAGTAGCTTGACAGCAGTTTTCTCCAGGATGAAATAAGGCCAGTCGCAGGCAGCAAGTGAAGAGAAACTGGATGTTCTTCTTTCCCAAGAACCGAGCCACCTTGCAAGGCTGCGAATGTAATAAGTATTCACTCAGTCTGACCATGGTTCATGTGATCAAATCTTTTTCGTCCCAGATTACATCAAGAAAGTTATTCTGCATGGCAGATACTTAGAGGGATGGAGGGCTTTGGAAGAGAGGTAGAAAAAGGCGGATCGCAGTCATTTACATGTCTTTCCTTGCAGGAAATTCTTATTCTTGTTGAAGTTGTCCTGCGTCATTTGCTAAATACTGCTAAACACAGGTACATCCCAGAAAATTTGAATATTGAGTAAAAATGTAATATTTTCTGCCAGTCATTTCACAAAATAAAACTCATATATCGAATCATTACACACAGAGTAAAATATGTCAAGCTTTTATTCCCTGTAATTGTGACAATTATAGCTTACAGGTAAAGAAAACCCAAAATTTAGCGTCTCAGAAGATTAGAACATCACATTAGACCAATCAAAAAGGGATGTTTTAAGCACAAATGTCAGGCTTCTGAAAGGTATGCCCATTTCTATGCACTCAATACTTGGTTGGGCCTCCTCTTGCATAAATTACTGCATCAATGCGCCGTGGCACAGAGACGATCAGCCTGTGGTTCTGCTGAGGTGGATTCTGTTCCTCTCCATTCTTCCTCCAGACTCTGGGACCTTGATTCCTAAAGCAAACGCAGAATTGACTTTCATCTGTAAAGAGGACTTTGGACCATTGAGCAACAGTCCAGTTCTTTCCTCCTCACTCCAGGTAAGATGCCTCAGACGTTGTCTCTGGTTCAGGATTGGCTTGACACGAGGAATGCAACATTTGTAGCTCTTGTCAAGTATTGGTCTCGTTGTGGTGGCTCTTGATGCACCGACTCCAGCCTCAGTTCACTCCTTGTGAAGCTCCCCCACATTCTTGAATGGAATTTGCTTGACAATTCTCTCAAGGCTGTGGTCCTCCGTGTTGCTGGTGCACCTTTTCCCGTCACACGTCTTCCTTCCCCTTAATTTTCTGATACTATGCTTGGATACAGAACTGTGAACAACCAGCTTATTCAGCATGATTGTGTGACCTATGACCCGGAGGGTGAGAACATTTAAAGCATCAGGAAACCGTTGCAGGTGTTATGAGTTAATTACCTGATTAGGATGTGATACCATGAGTGTCCAATTAGGAACTTTTTCACAGGATTTTCTGAGACTGAATTGGGGGTTTTCTTTACCTTTAAGCCATAATCATCAAAATGACAAGAAACAAAGGCTTGGAATATATATCACTCTATATAATATATGACTTTCACTTTCTGAGACGACTGGCAAAAGATATTGCACTTTAACGCAATGTTCAATTTTTTTGGGATGTATCTGTACTCATATGCAGTAAAATTCTGACCTTCCTGTGTTGTGGTATCAGCCGGGCTCCACTGACCTGTCTGCTGCACAAGTTCACCTTATGTTATTAAAAGACCTCTGATGAAATTGAACAAAAATAAAAACCAGTATGAATTTGTAATCGTGTTTTCTTTCACTCATATTTTTATGATAAATATGTTTAAAATGTGATTTCTTTAACAAAAACAAAAGGCCTCCTTGCTGCTAGGCAACAGTGGTCACAACTTTTGGAAAAGGTAAAAAGTAATTATGAAATCATTTTATAGAAACCTAATTTGTTCTGATGCAGTTGCAGACTGTCTGCTTTGCATCGTTCAGTCTGATAAACACTCTTTACACCTTCGTTTTGGTGGAGATGAGAAACAGTGAGACAACAGCTTAAAAAGGCTTTACACTATTTGCTGTAATACAACCTTTGCCAAAAATCTCAGCCAAAGTGCCTCCAGATATGGTGATGATGAACAGCCATGTAGTGAGAGGGCTCCTTGCTCTCTGGGCAACAAATCAGTGGATCACTAACGTACTGCTGTGATGTGGATGGAGACGTATAGGCCTGTAAACCTCTGCTTTCACCAGCTCAGTGCTGGATGTAACTGGTAGCATTAATTTAACCAGTAAAACTGAGAGATCTTAAAGGCATTTTTTTCTTCTCATTCGGTTTCCAAGGACCAGAAAAATACCAGGAAAAAAACCCCAGTTAAATGTGATCTAACAGGAGAAACTTTAACCATGTTGTTCACATTGCCTTGAACCTGGATGCGGTAAACATCTGTTGAGCTTTTTCCCATAAAATTGTTTAATTGTATTGAATAAAAAATAATAATGCAGCATTCGGTGTTCAAGATCACTTAAACCACTCTGGGTTAACCCTGCTGGGTTCTTCTCTTATGCTCCGGTTCTGGTCCTGTTGTTTCCCCGGCAGCCCATGCCTCCCTTCCAGCTGTTGTTCATTTTAATAAATATCTCCACATGATTCTGCCTGTTTCCTGCCTGCATATGGGTCCTTCCAACCCAGGTATAATTTACTTGCAAAGGAGTTTGTTTATTTATTCCCGCTTTTTGCTGAGATTCTGAGTCCATTCGGTGAATATGTATTAGCAGATTTAGAGGCTGATAGTTGTGGATTGTGATGTGAATATTTTCTCTGCAGGCTCCCATAATGGAAGAAAAACAAAGTTCCAGTTGGTTCAGCACCACCTGCTCTCTATTGGAGGCAGGTCAGATGGATGTTATTCCACGAGCTGCCGGCTGTAGTTTGAGTTTCATTCATCTGGCAGATGTTTTGCTCAGCATTCACGTTACCCGTTATTCTTCTTTCTTCCTCCATGAGAGCAACAAGAGGAGGAACTGAGGATGAGGACCAGAGCACTAACAAATACAATGCCTGTCAGCAGCTAATGCACCATAAACATTTCAGGCGGGTTTCATTTCCATAATGCTTAATATAAGCAGAGAGCCGTATGTTCCTAATATATAACAGAACATTTTCCCTCCCCATAGAGATAAACTTCAGATTAAGTTTCTGAGGCTCATGCAGCCCAGATTAAAAGCAATCAGAGATAATGAGAAACTTATCTGGTACCATGCAGATGGTAGAGGGGGGGGGGGGAGGCTGCTTATTCAGCATTTTAACCAGCATGAAAAGCAAAAAAATCCCAAAAACAATAATGTATGATAACGTATCACCCATGCATCATACGGTTTTATTTTTAGACCAGAGGAGGCCAAGTCCAGTCCTCCAGAGCTACCTGTCCTGTAACTTTCAGATGCTTCTCCAGCAACCTGAATCAAACGTCTGGATTCCCTCGTCAGCAGTCTTTTAGCTCTGCAGAGACCTGGTAACGATCCATGCACTGGATTTAGGTGTGTTGGAGAAGAGATGCATCTAAAAGTTGCAGGATGGTAGCTCTCAAGGGCTTGAGTTGGAGACCTCGGCATTGGACTGAAGCTACAGCACCTGTCAGAAGTTTAAATCCACTCAACATCAGCACGATGGATTTAAAACCAGATTTAAACAAAATCCATTCAGCAACAGCAGGATTATCCTGTTGTCCCTCTGTGGTAGATCAAATCTGATCTTACACAGAACGGCAACCAGACCCGCCACACCGTTCCTTAAGTTCTCAGAACAGAAAACATAAAAAAAAAAAATGTAAACTGTTTCCAAGTAGTCAGAATGATAACGTTTCCAGTTATACACCTTTTCCTTTAACTCGTATTTAAATACTTAAACATGTGGTTAGATTGTAGATCTTTAAATAAAACAGCCTGGTTGTAATTAAATCCCTCGTCACCTTTCTTGGAACAGAAAGCATTAAAACGTGTATAATAAATACCCAGTGGTCCACTAGAGCCCACAAACATCTCATCCCTTTCTCACCGCCCCTGTCATTTAGTTTCAAAGCTTCACCGCAGCAACAAGCCTACAGGGAAAACATTTCCTCCTAGGATCACTGGAAGCTGAAGAGCCGCCTGTCTTGAGATGATGCTCGCTCACATCTGATAAAAGGACTTAAGCTCACTTCCCCGGCAGGCGGACACGCTTTCACAAATCCTCGCTCATCTGTTTCATCAAAACAAGGCGAAGATGTTGACATTGTTTTCCAGTAAGACGGCTCCCATAAAAACAGCATCAGCTGGGTGTCGCTTCATTTATGATTAATGTGTCCTGATGTGTCTTTGAGCTAAAATTCACGCGAGCGACAACAATAAATAACAGCAGCGTATTTGTAAGCAGCTCAGCGTTTCCATTCCTGCTGCAGACATGTCCAAACAGAACCGAGGATTAGCTTGATGGTCCTCCTTCACAAAGCTCTCACTGCTGGGTTCTTCACCATCAGCATCATGTTGCATTTCATCAACGTGCTTTCCACCAGTTTTATCAGTTAAAACCTGTAATAAGTTCAAAACTGATTTTCAGGAAGAAAAGACTGAGTTGTTTTAATAGAAACAATCCAAAAGGTCTCAAATCTAAACTTTTGATCACCAACATTACTTAAAAGCAGTTTGAAAGAACGTTGCCTGGTCCGATGAGTCCTGATTTAAACTGAAGTTACCAACATGAAACCATGCTTCCATCCCGCCTCCTATCGATGCTTCGGACTGGCGGTTGTAGAGTAAAACCACAGCCTACCTGAGGGTTGTTGCAGACCATCTCCATCTCTTTGTGGCCTACCTCCAGCAGGATGATGCTCCACGTTCTCCAATGTTCCTGGGAGTCACCAGATCTCAGTCCAGTAGAGTAGCTTTGGGATGTGGTTGAAGAGGAGAATCACATCCTGCAGACAACGTATGATCCAGCACCTGGTTGAATTTATAGCATGAAGAACTGAAGAAGTTCTGACAGCAAAAGAAGATCCCACCTGGTACTTGCAAGGTGGACCCAATGAAGTGTCCAATGACTGTTTATATCACAATAGCAATAAAGAAATATTCCAGAATACACAACTGTATTAATATATCGGAATATTTTAGCAGTAGTAAGAATAATTCTTGCTTCTCACTTTTAAATGGAAGCATTGTGATCGTTTTATGCATTTTTGGGCCATGGACAGAACACAGAAAGGTTCTGTAAAGAACAGCCCAAATTCCTCCAGAACAATGTGAGAGACTGATAATCATTCCAGACAGACACCAACTAGCTGGAGTTATTACTGCTAAAGGTCGCTCTACAAAGGGTTCAATCATGGTTTCAACTGTCAGAATAAAGTGAGCCTGTGTGTTTTCTGCCCACCTGGTGAAGACCGTAGCACACAGTCACATAGACACACTTCCCACTCTGACTCCGACGGTTTAAAGTGCTTCCATCGTGACATTAGACTGAGATGAAGTGACCTTTGGTTCCTGGTTTACTTCAAACCACACAGTGGTTATCACCTGTTTATTTAAATATACATGAGGGTATTTAATGTGGGGAGGCATCTCCTCTGTGATCGCCAACTGATGACATCACAGTGAGATACTTCTAGAAGTTTAACGTTGGTTCAGAGAAGAGTCGAACACTTTGTGTGATTATTTTTCTGCTTAACCTCCTTTTCAGTTCCATCCTTTTACTCGTTTTCCCCGTGGACCTGAAGTAGAGAGGAAACCCAGCCTTTCTGTTAAGACTCATTTTTGTTTACAAGATGGAGCCAATAGTTTCTCCTACGGTTAATTAACCCCAGGACAGAGTTCTGAAGGATGGCTCGGAACTGTCCCGGAAGAAATTATTCTTTGCAATAAGATATTTGAGTATTTGCTTTTTATCCACCGTCATTACATTTCAGAGCTGCTAGTAATGCCTCACAGCAAGATTAAACACACAGAAGCTTTATGAATATTTCTGCAAACACAAAAAACACTTAATAGTCATCAGCAAGAAGCTGTGCAATTTCTGTTATCACAAGAATGTCCATGAACTGAGGTTTTTCATAAAGATAAAGGCTAAAGGGACTAGAACATTCACCAGACTTCAAGATTTCATGTGATATCTCTTCTCTCCAGAAATCATAAAAAAGTGGGAACTTCCTTAATTTCTACAGATTTCTGTGCATGAAGCCGATGTCACGGTTCAAACAAATGGTAATAAATGCAAAAAAAGATTTCAGTGTAAAAAGCTTTATTAACTCACTTTCATATTGACCCACTACTCACAGGGTCAGGCATCTAAATCAGGCCCTAAGTAGGCTGGGTGGGGAGCGAGGACCTGGATGGACCAGGTCCTGGCATCATAACCTGGTTCCAGGTACACGAAGGAGGGAGGAAACACGAAACCAGTTAGAGAACCAGATGGAAAACCAGATGGAGAACCAGATGATGAACCAGATGGAGAACCAGATGATGGACCAGATGATGAACCAGATGGAGAACCAGATGATGAACCAGATGGAGAACCAGATGATGAACCAGATGGAGAATCAGATGATGAACCAGATGATGAACCAGATGGAGAATCAGATGGAAAACCAGATGGAGAACCAGATGGAGAACCAGATGGAGAACCAGATGGAGAATCAGATGATGAACCAGATGGAGAATCAGATGATGAACCAGATGGAGAACCAGATGGAGAATCAGATGATGAACCAAATGATTAACCAGATGGAGAACCAGATGATGAACCAGATGGAGAATCAGATGATGAACCAGATGGAGAACCAGATGGAGAACCAGATGGAGAATCAGATGATGAACCAAATGATGAACCAGATGGAGAACCAGATGATGAACCAGATGATGAACCAGATGGAGAATCAGATGATGAACCAAATGATGAACCAGATGGAGAATCAGATGATGAACCAAATGATGAACCAGATGGAGAACCAGATGATGAACCAGATGGAGAACCAGATGATGAACCAGATGGAGAATCAGATGATGAACCAGATGGAGAACCAGATGGAGAACCAGATGGAGAATCAGATGATGAACCAAATGATGAACCAGATGGAGAACCAGATGATGAACCAGATGATGAACCAGATGGAGAATCAGATGATGAACCAAATGATTAACCAGATGGAGAACCAGATGATGGACCAGATGGAGAATCAGATGATGAACCAGATGGAGAACCAGATGGAGAACCAGATGGAGAATCAGATGATGAACCAAATGATGAACCAGATGGAGAACCAGATGATGAACCAGATGATGAACCAGATGGAGAATCAGATGATGAACCAAATGATGAACCAGATGGAGAATCAGATGATGAACCAAATGATGAACCAGATGATGAACCAGATGGAGAACCAGATGATGAACCAAATGATGAACCAGATGGAGAACCAGATGATGAACCAGATGGAGAATCAGATGATGAACCAGATGGAGAACCAGATGGAGAATCAGATGATGAACCAAATGATGAACCAGATGGAGAACCAGATGATGAACCAAATGAATGATGAACCAGATGGAGAACCAGATGAAGGACCAGATGGAAAACCAATTGATGAACCAGTTGGAGAACCAGATGAAGAACCAGCGGATTTTACAGGACTGATTTTAAAGGAGCAGAACTAGCATCAAGCATCTGAAAGTGTGTGGAACCAAGAGAAAAGCTGAAGAACTTCTGATGATAAAGAACTAATGAGACTAATTTCTGACATCAGAAGAGTTTCACAAAAACGTGACCAGATTCAAAATAAAGACCCAGAAAATGCCTTAAAACACACTGAACACAGTAACAAAGAACGCAGCCGCCACACAGATGATGACATTGAAGACTTCAGCTAATGATTCTTCTCCAGGAAGACGTCTTCCTCTGTGTGTGTTTCGATGACTGACAGCCGACTGCCAACACCACTCCCGCCTGCTCCCGGCTCCCCTCCACGTGTTAATGGTAGCTCAGCCAGGAGGGATCGGCTTGTTTCTCCTGGCTGCCAGTTTCTCATTAACTTTGATGTTTATTGATTGACTTCCCAGTCAGATCTCCCACACAGGCCTGGTTTGAAGCCTGGTTTGTCTTATAAAACCCTAAAACTTTCACATCAGATGCATTTATTAGGGATCAGTATGGGTAAGGCAGAGCTCCATGTGGTTCAAGGCTTATTAATCGATCAGTTTGGAGCTTTACTTGTACTAAGAATGTGTTTTCTCTGCTGGATGTATATAAGTTACACCTGAGAGCTGAGGTTATAAAGTTGCACGTTAGCCTGATAGACGACCTGAGGCCTTCATTGATGAGATGTTAGTGAACGTTTAGTGATCTAGTATTCTCTTTAGAAGTCATGGTTTTCTTATTTTCTATATTAGATCCTTAACTTTCCATTGAATTACATTCATTTTCACCCATTATTGAATGTCTTTTTGACAGCAAAGACAGTTAAGAAAGTGTTGCAGGTCCTTCTTTTTCTTTAATTTCCTTTCAAGCAGTCAAACACTGGTGTAACATTTGAAAGTTGTCTTGACCAATAGTTCTCCAAGATCTCTGCTGGTCCACATCTGGGTTTATATTGTTCCCAGGTAAATAAATCCTACATTCACAGGAAATGTGTCAGGAAACTTAAATATTGAGTTCATCTACATGCAAATATTAGAATTTTGTGCTCCAGGATTACAGAGCACACATTCAGTGCCATGCAGAAGAAGTCATTTCCTTTAACCTTTTTATATTTTAAGATGTTACTGAAACAACTTCTGTGTATTTCATTGGGAATTTATAAAAGATTTTAAAATATTTTATAAAGAAATAAAAACATAATAATAAGGAAATGATCACCTCACGGTCGTGACGGTGACCTGCAGTCAATACTTCTGCAATACTTCAATACTTCATGGTCTCATCCACCAGCTTTGCACATCTAGAGACTAAGATTTTGCAAGACATCAAAACATCAAATTTCAAGTCCGGCCAAAGATTCTGGACTTTGACTAGTCCGTCCACCACATGAACATGCTTTGATCTATACCCAATCCACTGTAGCTCTGGCTGTATGTTTAGGGTTGTTGTCCTGCAGGAAGGTGAAACTCCACCCCAGGTTCACATCTACAGCCTCTAACAGGTTTTCGTCTTGGTCTTCATGATGCTGGTTGTTGTCTAATGTTCACTAAAGAACCTCCGAGACCAGAAACAACAGCTGCATCTGTACTGAGATTAATTTACTCCAAAGGTCACTCTGTTTCCTAATCAGGTGCTATTGGAAGGGTTTGAGTTTATCTCGGGGCATCAGAGTAAATGGTACTTAGAGCAATCAGCTGTTCACCGATCAAGTTCACTTCTGTTGTTTGGAGAAAAAGGCTTTAGATGAAATCAGATTCTTAATTTTGAGGCACAGTCCTTTCTGGGCTCACGGGTTGATCCTCTTTTTTAATGCAGTCGATCAGTGGGGCTGTGTCTCTGGTCCTTTTCCATCCAAGCTTATTTTCTCCGTCCGATCTTGTTCGCTGGTCTTCTGTGAGGAAACAACCCCATTTCTGCTCTCATCATTGTTTTTATAGCGCTTGATGCTTGCACCGGTCAGGCCCTTCATTGAGCCCTTCATTGATGAGATGTTAGTGAATGTCATGGAAAATTTCCTTTAAGACACAAGAGATTTAATTTCATAAATTTTTGTGATCTAGTATTCTCTTTAGAAGTCATGGTTTTCTTATTTTCTATAATAGATCCTTAACTTTCCATTGAATTACATTCATTTTCACCCTTTTATTGAATGTCTTTTTTACAGCAAAGACAGTTAATTTAATTTAAAACCAGTTTCAGTACAACAGGAAACAGTAAGAGGATCATAAAGTATTCATATCCAGGTTGTGTCTTTATTGTTTTATCTCCTTTTTTATCCTTTTAACTTTCACCTGTTCAAGTCAGAGGGTTCTGCTAACATTGGTTCTGGTTCTGCTGGAGGGTTCTTCCTGCTAAATGGGGGTTTCTCCTCATGTCGCCACATGTTTGCTCAAGACTTGGGACTGCTGCAAAGTAAAGACTCCATGTAATCTGCAAGTTCCCTGAAACAAGTTCTTACTAATTGCTCTAATTATGACCAGTTGAGGACTTATTTGTGGCATAAATACAGTGGAATACATTACATTACGTTGAATGAATTTGGACACAATTAGATTGTTGGAAGAGGACATAAGCAGGACCAGTCTGATGAAAAGTGCCGTGATTTGTTGGTTATTTAGGATGGTGACAGTAAGGCGTCTGTCTCCAGGGAGACAAACAGTGGTGCGTGTAGTTAAACTGTCTCTCTGCACCGTGATGCTCTGCAGAGATACAACAGAGGGAGGATCAAACAGTTCCTGGAAGAGACGGTTTTAGTGATGTAATGGTGTGGCTCTGATCGTGGAAAACCAGACTAGTTCTTTAAAACATAAAACCAGTTAAGAAATGTCATGAAGACCAGCCTTAGTTTGTCTATCATTTTTCAATCTCATTCCTCCAACAACTGAATTTTCACCTTTTCATGAGGAAGGAGACTGTTTAAGGTCAAGGAACCTCCAGATAACGTTGAAGAATAACTCCTCGGCAGAAGAAATGTTATAAAGCAGTGCTATTATTATATGATGTATTACATTCTGAGATTAAACAAGCACCAGAAATAAACAAAATGCCTGTACAAACTGTACCTATAGAGTAAACAGAACCTTATAAAAATATAAAAATGAATAAATAAAAAAACTGGAGTAAAACTTTGGAAAATATTTCTACCTTTTCTGTGACTTTTTGTGCAACTTAATGGAAAAACAACCAGATCTGTAAAAACGGTAAAAAATAAATAACTGATCTTACACTAATATTCTGTTAAAGCATTTTGATTCAGTTTTAGGACTCAGTTTAGAGTTCACACCTGAAATAATCAATCCTTTAACTGACATTTACATCTTTTAGCTAAAGTCTTGCTTTACATCGAGGTGACCAATAATAAAGAGGGGCCCATTATGCAAAGGGCACCAAATTAGTAATTAATTAACTTTACAGTATATTTGGCACATGGAAGACATTCATCAATAATATGGAAAATATGGGACAGCCAGAAGTGGACAGTTCTCTAAAATAGATCAAAAGACCAACCAAGGAGCAGCAGCAAATGGGCCAGAGAGAAGCATGGTGGTGGCAGCATCATGATGTGGGGTTACTTTCTTCAGGTGAAAATGGGGTTTTAGTGAGTGTGGATGAAATTGTGAACAGATCTAAACAGCTGTTTGGACCCTAAACCTCCAGGTGTTTGTTAAAGGAGCTGAGAAAGAGGGGTTTCATTTTTCTGCCTCACAGTGAGTTCCAGCAGTGGCGGTTCTTGAATAAATGGTGCCATGAGCAGGGCACTCAACCAATTAAAAGGCAGGAAATCATCTGAGATTGTTTGATGAGATAAAATACAGTGCAGACCCACCAAAAGCACATACCTGAGTGTCCCTATTCCAGTGGTGCCAAGTTGAAAGTAACTTTTTTAAATCAAATAAATGTTTTTATTTTGCAAAATGTTTACTGCACAACTACAACAAAACAATTGTATTCTTTTTTTTATTATTAGTATTATTTTAATAAAACAAAGAAGTGTGATTTCTGTAGAAAAGGGAGCTTGTCTCCACCAATACACCTGAAGCAAAACATCTTACAGGTTTGTCTGCTTTAAAAGAAAAACTAAAAAAACACCTGCAAGCAATGGTTTCAACTCAGTTTGTTTCTGGTATCTTTGTCTGGATTTTTGTGCTTATTTTCAGCAATAAGAACAGAATATGGGTCGCTCTTTCTTCATATTTAGTCCAGTTTACTAAATGGGTGCACCACAGTCTGCTGTTGAGTAAAAGTCACTGGATGTTTGAGGTCCTATTTGCTGTGAAATCGAATGAAAGCAAAAATGAGGTTGATAAAAGAGTAATTCATGATGTACCTTCCATTGTCAGAAGACTTTCATCTTTCTGTATCTTTTATGAAAGGCACCGCATCAAGAAAAAAATTACTGTAAGATTTTTTTGACTGCATTGACTTTTAACCTCAAGCTGGAAACCAAAATTGTGCCGTTATTGTATTGCGGACGAGGGCTGCACAAAATCACTTTGAGGGCCGTAAATATCCCCGGGGCCGTACTGTGGACACCCCTGCGATAAGCGAGGGTCCCCTCCTCTATACATGGGGGCCCCTTCTCCTCATTAACTGAACATGCATAAAAGCAGTAGAAAACACCTTCAGGTCAGATAGCTTAGGTTGTTTTAACTTATGTTTGTCCACCTTCCAATGCTGCCCTGGGCAACCGCCCTTACTGCTAATTAAAATTAAAATGCCAAAGTCTAAGCATCCGACCCAAGCAACCAAAGATTGGCTTCAGTAGCAGAAAAGTTTTGGAAAGACCAGGTGAGAATCTAGAACCCGACAGAAAAGCCTGAAGAGGGCAGTAGACAAGAGATTTCCTTACAATCTGAATAATGGAACTTAATAGAACTTTAGCAGGGAAACGTTGGCAGATATAATCTATTCCATATCAACATCAGAATCGAATAACAGGAGAAGCTTTTAAAATATCAAACCAAGGATGTAGGACATTGAGGCCAGCCTTGTGAGAGGTGCTCTCTGGAAATGGTATTCCAGGAATAACTATAGAGTCAAAATTCACAAAATACTCTCAAATAGTGCAGAAACGCCCTCAGGTCTGAGGCTTAAGGTTGACCGGTAACCTCCTCCATGCTGAGATGTTTCTGACCTCTCTGCTGTAATGTTTTCTGACACTTACATAAATAATATTTGCTCTTTTCAAGGAAGCAAATGGACCATTATTACATTCAGAAACACCTTGGAGCACAGTTTTCACGTGAGCTCCATCCATCATCCGTTAATTTCCTCTCATCGAGGCAGACTGTGACACAGGAGAGCACATAACCAACCAGATTTTGACACAAAGGCGAAAGAAAAATGGATGCAAATGTCAAGATGCAATATAAATGCAGAGCAGCAACGCTGTTTGTCATGGTAGCTCTCCAAACGTTGGCTGATGTCTTTCTCATTACATGAGAAGTTAAAAAACTGTGTTCCCGGCTCAGGAGGGTAATTTGTTCCCGGCTTTGCATTTGTCACAGCAGGAACGAGGCTGACTGCTTGGAGGAGAGGTGGAGGAATGCAGCCAGGGAGCGTCATGTTTGACGTAGTGAAAGGAATGAATGTAGAAAGGTTGATAATAACCACAGAGGACAGCAGGGGGGTCATCAGGGATGTGCTCAGATGTGCCAGTTCAGAGTCGTTAAAACAGCCCCGACAGGAAGTTTTATTATTTTTCCTTCAGATTTGGTTTGTTTTCTGTGATTCTGGAGGAGAGAAGAGCTGAGGAGGTTTACTGCTGAGCAAAACCAACAGAGCGGGACTTTCTTTGTGTTAACAGCTCAGAAAAAAACTAAACTCCAGGCAGAGATAATAAGTACTGGCATGAAGGTTCTGATAGCTGTTTGGCAGGACCTAAAAGTTCAAAAATGCTGGATGCGACCCAGCAACCCCTTCTGCCCATCAGATTTTAGGCCAGCGGTGCCAGTCAGAGTTATACCCTGCATCCTTTCTCCAGGACACCTGCATAAACGATTAAATTCCCTCATCAGCATGTCAATTAGCTCTGCAGCTTTACGACTCATTTATTTTGCAGGGATTTGCCAATTTTCCTACTTTAACTCTGGATCCCTGCAGCTCCTCCAGAGTTACCAACGTTCTCTTAGCTGCTTCTCTGATTAATGTTTTCCTTGCCCAGCCTGTAAGTTCAGGTGGACGTCCGTGTCCTGGTCTGCAGTTGGTCCGTCCTCTTTCCATGTTCAGATGTTCCAAAGTCTGGGGTATTGTTTTGGAACCTAACCCTGCTTTGAACGTTCCCTCTGAACCTGTCTGTTGGGTTCCTTGGTCTTTGTTAAATCCCCATTTTGGATATTTTCTTTGTTTTGCTTGTTATGTTGACCTGAGCTCTCCCTGAAGTGTCAGTCTGGAGGCAGAAATATGGCAGAAAATCATTCACCATCTAGCCTCACGTTAGTCGCTTAAGTCCTCTAGACCAACCGGGGGTGGGCGGGGCAGTCTTCATGTTGCCGTTTGTTCTCTAACAAACCTCTTAGGCCAGAAACAGAACAGCTGCATCTACACTGAAATTAATTTACACCCAGATGGTCTCTGTTTACTAATTAGGTGACTTCTGATGGCATTTGGTCCCAGTGGATTTTAATTAGTGCCTTTAGAGTTTAGGAGGGGCTGAATAAAGATACAAAACCAAGTTGAAATATCTTTAACACAATTTGCCACATTTTCCATCTTCTTCATATTTATGCGCTACTTCGCGTTGGTCTTTAATGTAAAATCCACTGAAGTTCATTGTGCATAAATAACCGTACTTTCTCCATCATTAGAATATTAAACTGTTTCAGGACAATATCTGAGTTGCAGATACAAAAACAGACGTTGACTTGCAGCGATGTGAGGCTTTATTTATGCTGCTTAAGAGAAGTGAAGTTAATCTTTTAGGTTCAACTACCAGAGATAAAAGCATTTTCCGTGCACTCACTGACAACACAAAGCATTACACAAGCTGCAAATACATGACGTTAGCAAGCAGCTTGGAGTATTACTACTGATGATCGTGGAGATAAGCTTCCTAATGTAGTTTGTACCAGGTGTTCCCAGGAGCCCCTACTGGAAGTCAAATGTGCAGCTTTTACAGCACATGGATCTAAAAATATATTATAGTAAAGAACATGTGGATACTGGATGATTTTCAGAACAAAGAAGGGCATGCAGCTCCAGCTATTATAGAGAATACCTGGGCATTACATTCCCTAAAAACCCACGAATTCCCAGAAACTGCAAACATCTCCACCAACAGATTAGTTAAACCAAGATCGGAATGTTTTTCAACCAAATGTGAAGAAAGTAGTAATGTGAAGATGAACCGTTTTACACACCAAGCGTGAGCAATGACAGAGCAACTGTGATCACATGATCAGTTTTTGGATGAACTCTTAATGTTTTAAATTACTTCAGACAAAAGTTACGTTTGTGAGGGAATTCATGTTGGACCACAGAAAACTATAGAGCCAAGCTGCCTCTAAATACATCCATGTGAAAACATTAGGACTCACCATTAAATATTCAGCTCTTTCTTCTGAAAAGTTCATATTTTCATGTGTAACCTCATTTCTGTTGATCTTTGGAAAAGATGAAGATTTAATTGCAGGTAGAAAACACAAATTAACATTATTTAACTCATTAAGCAGAGGATATCTGTTCTGGCTAGTCCCATTTTAGCTAAAAAATAACTTTATTGAACAGCTTCTTGCAATAATCTACCATCTATGACATCAGTCTGAGGAAAGCTGGCCCCACTCCTCACCTTCAGCTGTCAGATGTGTCAAAGGTGTTCTTGCATGTTCAGTCCATTTCAGGTCACCCCAATTCAAATCTTGGAGAGCAAAGATTTCCTCCATGAACATGTTATGAAAGTTAAACCTGTTAAAATGGAATAGAAATAACTTTTATTGTCCCTCAGTGAGGAAATGCTGATGTACCAGCAGCAAAGTAGCAGGCAAGTTGAAGCATTCAGATTCACACAAAGGTAAACATATATAAAAAAAGAAAGTAAGAATAGGAGCCTGTGCAGTAAAGGTAAATTTACAGCATATCAAAAACATTATGTACAGAAAATAAAATACCACATTCAGATTCAAAGGAATGTGCAACTGAGTAGGGTAATTAAAAATGTATAACATGAATATTTGTGCATTAAAAACAACAACTGTGCAAGCAGGGATGTAAACACATACTGGGAGCAGTGATGGTTATAAAATCTAAAATAGCTGCTGGGAGGAAGGACCTGTGATAATGCTCCCTTGTGCTCCTAGGATGCAGCAGTCTTTCACTGAAAAGCACTCCAGTTCTGAAACAGCTTCATGCATGGGGTGGGAGACATTGTCCAACAGTGATGTTATTTTTGCCAGAGTTCTTCTGTCTCCTGTACTGAGTCAAGGGGGCATCCTAGAACAGAGCTGGTCTTCCTGCTGACCCCATCTAGCCGCTTTCTCTGAGCTGTAGACAAGCTGCTGCTCGAACAAACTGCACCATGGGAGATGGCTGATGCTATTACAGACTCCAAAAAGATTTTCAGTGGTGACCCCTGCAATTCAAAGGACCTCAGTCTCCTCTGACCTTTGTAACGTGAGGCGGAGATGACCTCAGGTGTGCAGATGGATAGCAAATGAGCAACAACTTATAACTTTCCTCAGTACTTCTTTATTTTAAGTATCAATCGTAAAGTGTCAACTTTCCCACACGTTACTGGGGAGCACACCAGCCCACGAACACACGAGGGAATCTAACTCAGAGAGTACACATAAAGAAGAAGATAATATATTGACCTATTGATCATAAGAGGCAAGTGGAGCCACCATGTGGAGACACACTGCATTACAAAAGCAGTAACTGTTACACCCTTCCTGTAAAGAGCATCAGTGTTGTGACCGGTGTCGATTTTATTGTTCTGGTGAACACCCAGGTACTTATAAGAGTCCATTATCTCAGTGTCAGTTGCCTGGATGTTTCCTGGTGTCGGTGTGGTGGGTCTCTGCCAGCGTTCAATCGTTTTCAGATTTGACAGACATGTACTTTTATATCAAAAGTCTCTGGTGTAGGTCCCAAGATGACACTTTAGGTTTTTCGAAGAACTTTTTTAGCATCTTGCGGCCTCCTTTCAGGGTGAACGTACTTGGAGAGCCAGACCTGGACATGTTGCTGGAAAGTTCTCCACTCATAGACTATTCTCCAGTGGTTGATTTCTGGTTCGTTTGACACCTCTTTAAACCCCACCAGACTCATGCTACATCTTTTTTTTCAAGGTCTCAGAGAGCTCTTTAGATTTCACCATGATGTTTCCTCTCACTTCAATAGTCAGGAGCAAAACTAAACTAAATTCTTGAGGCCTAACCTATTATTTGAATTTTCTGAATGTTCAACCATGTTAGACTGACATTAACAGACAGACTTTAGGTGTCCTACATTGTTAACATGACTGCATCACATCAGCTGTATCTGCTGAGTGTTTGGGAGATGTTACAGCCTTCTGTTGACCTTCACTCTTCACAAACCCAGAGCAGCACAGAGAAAAGACCAGAAAAAGCTTGTGAAAACTCACCTTTTATTCAGGTTTATGAGTGATAATGTTTTCTGGAGCTGCATGGTGTCATTGGTGAGTTTACTTCAGATCCCAGCAGGAGAGTCATCATCATTACCACCACCAGCAGCAGGGAGTCGAGTTGGACCGTGAAAGTCAACTCTGACCTGCTGAGAAACAGAGGAACAGGACTGAATCTGCTTCTAACAGCTCTGAAACAGAGAAGGGATTTCTGCCGACTCTCAAGGTTATTGTGTTATTTTGTGTGTTTGCAGGCAACAACGTGTCTGATGTTCCCACTTTCGGATTGAGCTCCCAGCAGGATGCAACAGCAGCTGAAAATGTCTTTAGGATTTATAAAAGTGGCTTACCAACAAAAAACAAAACTAGATCATTTCCATGCAGCCTAACACTTTACTTTGTTATAATCTGCTGCAAACTGAAAACGTAGGAAGAGAAAATCAAATCTTCTACATTTTAGCTTCAGCTGCTTTTCTGAAAGTCCTGACCAACCAACACTGACCTCTTCTTGGCTGCTTTTCCTTCACTCCAGATCATCCAAAGTAGCTTCATTGGTGGGTGTTTGGAGAGGCCATGTCTCACGATGCACCACTTTATGACTCTGATTCTTGGCTAAACTGCTCTTATGAAGCCTGGAGATAAAGTTTGGAATAGTTACAAGCTAAAAATACAAAATGTATTCCAACTAAAATGAAATCTGTGGGTATTTAATGGATTTTAATGGTGTGGAGATAATTCTCAAGCCTGTTTGCTCCAGGAGATTCAAGCACTTAGATACATCATCCAACAGTGTAGCCTTGAGGACCACAAACCTAAATGATCCAAGGAGATTTGATCTCCTCAAGAAGTAGAGTAAGATGTATTTGGGATTTATATATTTTGAAGAATAGCTGACAGCATTTACCCCAAACCATATAATCTCCTGCCTTGCTGGCCTGACTCATTGGGGTTTCTTCTCATTTCTTCTTAGTTTCTTTGGAGAAGTCCAATGAGCCCTGCTTTACAGAATTAATGACATTTCTGCTGCTTTCATCCTAAAAATAGTTTATTTGGCTTCTCCCTTTTCATCGGAGGCAACTCTTGGACTCTAGAAATGCAAAAAGACATTTTAACATTTATGTCTTAGATTTATGATAAACTGATGTTTTTGGGATACAAAGCACTCCTTAGGTAGTCAGTAGAGTAATTCCCAACCTGATAAGAATCCACTCATCCAAATCCTGAGCCATGTTTCTCAGCCATGAGAAAGTCCAATGTTCTTTCCAAGTGTGGAGGATAACAGCATATCGTTGGTATGTTTGTGCCTTGTTTACAAGTGATGGCAACATGGAGCAGGAGATGGATATATGGATCAGGGCTTCAGCAGCACTAATCAGGATGTTGCTCCCAGCCACACTCCCAGCTGTCCCTCCCTCCACCAGTTTTACCAGTGGTGGAGAGCCATCACTGGTGAAACTGGTGGAGGGAGAGACAGCAGTGGTGGAGAGCCATCACTGGTGAAACTGGTGGAGGGAGAGACAGCAGTGGTGGAGAGCCATCACTGGTGAAACTGGTGGAGGGAGAGACAGCAGTGGTGGAGAGCCACCATTTAAAGGCCGGTGATCAAACTGTGCTGGATAACAGGAAACCTTACTGGTGGTTGATTATACAAAGGCCCAAGATTTAAAATCTAAAGCCAGAGAAAATCTGGGGTGGAATGAGATTTCTGACGAGGTGAGGAAAAAAAATAGCTTAAGATGCATCATTGTTGCTATGGCAACATGCTTTTAATCCTGAATGTTTTTCTGTTTTTACGTTATTGCCTTTTGGTTCAGACTGGGGTCGACATGTAGAGGATTTAAAAATCACATTTCCGCTATAAGGCAGTGACTGTAAAAAGTGACACAGAGGGAGGTTGAACACTTCTGAATATAGAACTAAATGACAGGAACCATGTCCTGTAAAATATAGAAGAACCTTTTTTCTCAATATACTTGTAGGATGTAGAAGATTATTTGACACTTTAATGTCACTGGATCTGGATCGGTGTGGTTGGATAAACCAAAGCATGAAAGCAAAGAAACAACATCCCAGTTTCCACTAAACTGAGGTGGAAATTGCTGTACATCATCATCACCAACGTCTATTTATTGTTTCAGTCAATAACCATATTTTATTAGAATAGATGCAAATAATTAAACACAAAACCTTCAATTAATTCGATCATTTTCAGTGCCCCAGATTAACAGTGCTGTTTGAAACGCTTGTTATCGCGCCAGAGTCCGGTTTCTGGAGCAGAACGCTGGTGTGAACCCATCCCGGACCCTGAAATGAACAAGAGAACCGAACCCTTGCTTGGTTACAGCACCTGGTCTCGGCACGGTTTGTCCCTGGAGCAGGTCGCTTGCAGCGTGAATGCAAGCCGGGCCAGCGTACCATTCAATGAGATGTAAGAGTCTGAAAATGTCCTGTGTCGATTCACGGAGTAGTGAAGACGTGCAGCTACATTTGAACACCAGAGGAGCAACAGAAACCCCCATTAGACAGACTTTCTTGTTTGTGTTTTTTGTCTTCTTGATCTGTGCAGGACTGCCCCCGAATCAATCCGTCAGAACTGCACAACGTTGTTTGGTCCGATCTAATCTCTGTGTGAGAGCAACCCGGGCCAACTGAAGGTGTGAATTTTCTCACTTTTATCGACCCCTGGACCGATCCCGGGACCAGCAGTGTGAATGCGCCTTTAATGTCTTCTTATTCCTCTGTAGGTCTGCTCGGATGACAAACAAAGGGAGACCTTTTAACCCGGTTCTTGGAATTCTGTCCTTGTCAGCTCTGCACGTGTCAAACTTTATTTATGCAGCCATTCATCAGAATGACAGCATCAAACAGCTGCACAGCCGCCACTTGATGAGACAGTAAATGAAGATGACAAACTCCAACTGCTGGGTTGAAAAAACAAAATGTCCAAAAACAGCTTATCAGGAGAAAAAAAAAAAGACAAGGACAGACGGCACAGCAGCTGCTGAGAACGTGTAGTTTGAATATGAGGAAGAAACTAGGGACATTTTGTGTCTAATTAGTGAAGGAACAAAGGTTTCAGTAACTGCTGATGGTATGACTCATTCAGCTAGTGCAGATCTTTAATCAAAAGTTAAAGCAGGTTCACTGACAGTGGTAATGGAACTGGGTTGTCCTTGTTCCCCTGGACCATTGGTGGTGAAACCAATCACCTCAGACCAGTTCAGCCTCTGTCTGCTTTAAAATGGATTTACACCAATGAGTAAATCTCTGCTGAGCATCTCAGCGCTGGTCCTGATGGAGCACAAGAGACTAACAAGGAAACACTGATTGAGGGGCAGGGATGCTACTCTCTGTCTGATGCCTTAAATGGGAAGTGGCCACCAGAGCAATGGTTTCTACAGGAAATGAGATATTTTAAAATGAATTAAAACACCCGTTGGTTTTTAATGTTCTTGGGATTTCTACTGATTTTCTTCAACTAATTAGGGGCATGTCTTCTCCTCTGTTCTGATTCCTTCATCTCTTTCCTCTACACAACACATCGTAATTTGTTTATAACCACTCCGGTTTTGTATCTTCTCTTTTAACCCTTTATCGTCAGGATACTCATTTTTGCAATTTGCCTTCATTAGACTCTCGCTTGTATCTGCATGTAGTTTTCCATGGAGGTGGATAGATTCAGTATTTAGTATATCAGCTTTGGGTTGTAATGTTTTATAATCCTGAAACGCTAATTAGATAAATACAGTTGAAACCAGCTGTTTACATTCACTGAACAAAAAGATGCTAAACCTTTTTTCACTTTCATCAAATCAGACTAAAATGCAAAAATGTATGAATTTTCGGATAAATTCAAAAAGCGCGATCTGTATTTTTATTTTGTTTTTGGTTTGATGGCTTCTTCCTCTCTGAGTGGCCTCTCAGTCCATTTTGGTACTGGACTCCTCTTGTTCCAGGCTCTTGTTCAGGGACACAGAACCCATCTTCTTCTTGGACAGTATGATGAATGGACATTTCTATTCTTGCATATTATGGTTTGAACGGTTGAATGTGGCACCTTCATCTCGTATCTCGAAATAGTGACCAAGGATGAAATAGACTTTTCGAGCTCCGCATTTTTATTCCTGAAGCCATATTACTGGCTGATTTTTTTTAGAGTTTTTCATGATGTCACTGACAGATGCTTACAAAGCCATGACATCGTCGTCTTGACTTTTGCTGGGTAATTAAATGCATAGCAATCTTAAGGGTTATGAACTTTTGATTTTTAAGAAACTAAAGAAATATTATGAAACAAATCTCTCTGTCATGATTCTTGCTTCAGCAAGTGAAAAATATTGATTTATAACTGATTTCATTTCATGCGATGAGGGGAAATTAAAGTGTTTTCCATACAGTGTATGTAAAAATAGTGTCAGTTTAATTAAGTTTAAAGGTTAGAAACACAGATGAGAGGAGTCTTCTGTTTATCTTCTGATTTAACTTGGTGTGTATTTTGGTGAGTCTTCAGATAACTTGCAGTTATTTACCTAAATGTAACAGAGCTAAACCACCAGTATTCCTAGGGGGCAGTGTGGCACAGTGCAGCTCACATGTCAGCAGTAAAAGGAACAAAGAAGAAGACAATAATTTGGGATTTTTCCGTCCATGTAATTAATAGCCACATAGACCATCTCTCTCTGTACAATATCAACATTTCCTCCTCCAGACGCATTGTTTGATATTTTCCTCTGAGTACCAAAGCCAGATGAGAAGCGCCCTCTAGTGGCTACATTACCCTCCAATTATGCAAACGTATTATTCCTGCCAGTTTAGTGGTTTATTACCTATCATCAAGTTAAATATCCTTTATGACTGGTCAAGGTCAGGGTGCTTAATCAAGCTGGCAGCTTGAGTCAGAAAGCAGTTAAAACACAAACTTTAGAGACTAATTAGTGCTTAAATGGCAACAACAGCAATAAAACAGAACCCTCCTGTTTGCACTAATAGGAATATAAATAGACAATTAAAGAAGACAAGAGGCAAGACGTCAGGGTACTACATACATCATGTTTTAATTAGGTGTTTTGGTTGAGTATGGAGTCATAAAATTTGACATGACAGATCCATGAAACTAATTTCCCACTGGGACCAATAAACCTTTTGAACTCCCGCTGTGTGCTGAATTAAAGTGGAGAATGATGAGTTTCTATTGCAGAGAAATCTCTTTAACCTCCATGTTTTCTCTGCTCTCCACCCTCCTTCTATCCCTGCTCTTCATACCTTCTGGTAACAATAATTTTCCTCATCCACAGCTGCTCCATCAACCCCCTGCCACTCACCTCTTCGGCCCTCAGGGCATCATTCCTCCTCCTCTTCTTCATCGCTTTGAACCATCAGCACTGTTTTGATCCCTGTCAATATCTGACAGCGCTGCAGATTTGTCTCCACATATCCGTCGTGTCATTCTCCACATATCCGCCCCTCATCCATCCTTGTTGTACCCCCATTACTCTTCTGTTATTACGTTAACTGTCAGCCTGTTGCTCCCTTAAGGCTTGTTTGCCTACAGATGTAGAGAATGTAGAAGTAAGACCTCTCCCTTCGCTGTCAGTATCTGTGTAAACATGTATTAATAGAAAATCATGTCTGTCTGGAATTTATTTGTCTCTCTTGTTTTATTTAATATGTACAATATTGTGCAAAAGTCTTGAACCAAGTCTCGTCTATATACTTTCCATGCAGACAGCCATAGTTTCTGGTAATCTTTGAAAGTGCTCTTGATCTATAGCTCTTCAGTCTTTCTGAAGGTCTTTCAGAGTTTTTGAAAGTTTCAAAGTTCTCCAAGTTTCAGCCCAAGTTCCAAATGTTTGTGGGGTTTTTTTTACGACACTGAATCAATAAAAACCATAAAGCACACAAGCACAACCAACGACTTCGACACATAACACACAACTTAACAAAAACACATTTAAAAGGCCATCTTCAGACACCGGCAGTTTGTCACAAAGACACAATTCATTAAAGCTGTAGTTCTTATGAACTTCATCTGCTGCAGATGGGGTTTTCCTCAATCCTGGAATTTCATTGGTTATCTCTCTAGACACTATGGCATATGACAAGATTTGACAGGATATGCCCTGAAATACGAAAAGCATTACACCTGAAGGAAGACATTTACTACTAAGCTAAACACAATACATTAACTTTTCCATTATTCTGTTTGCACAGATTAGAATACATATGAACTCTTCTTAACGTAATATCTTTTCTATGCATAATTTCCAACATGATGTCAGAGCAGCTTGACTCCCAGTTGTATTTTATAATTGCAGAAGACATGTAATAAAGAATGGCAGAGCCTGAAGTGATGAATACTGTATTTAAGTTGTGCATAATAAGTTGGGAAAAGGCTCTATATTATCGATGAATGCAAATGTTCAGATGGAGCCAACACCCTTGAAATTGCTAGAATAATGAGGTGTTACCCCTGGAGGGGTGAGTAGTGGGGTGACAAGAAATGCAATCAGGGGGAAAAGGTGAACTCTGCATGAAATGAGACAAAATCATAATAAACTTTTAAAAAGTCCAATTATTCCTGAGTTCCAGCATGTTTTAGAATAAAATTAAATCCCCTTGAAGTTCCACAAATCAATACTAAGAAACAAGTGAACGGGTATATAAAGTTTAAGAAATACTGAAGACACATTTTACATGAACTGATAATCTGAAACTTGATGAAGAACATGGAAGAACCTAAAACAAAGAACGTATTCAGATCAGAGCCCTGTATAAAGAAAGAGATACAGAATAAATATTTCTCTGATAATCAAGCATATTCATCTTCGCATTAAACTTTGTTTTTTATTTTGGCCTGATTTCAAATAACCTCTTGCAGCCAATAGGAGAACAGTTCTTACTAATAGTCTTCATTTTGCTGCTTATTTAGATTAAAAGCTTATCAAACTTCAGTAAACACTAGTATTTTAGGAAACACTAGTACTACAGTAAACGCTGGTACTACAGGAACCAGTAGTACTACAGTAAACGCTGGTACTACAGGAACCAGTAGTACTACAGTAAACACTAGTACTACAGGAACCAGTAGTACTACAGTAAACGCTGGTACTACAGGAACCAGTAGTACTACAGTAAACACTAGTACTACAGGAACCAGTAGTACTACAGTAAACACTGGTACTACAGGAACCAGTAGTACTACAGTAAACGCTGGTACTACAGGAACCAGTAGTACTACAGTAAACACTAGTACTACAGGAACCAGTAGTACTACAGTAAACACTAGTACTACAGGAACCAGTAGTACTACAGTAAACACTAGTACTACAGGAACCAGTAGTACTACAGTAAACACTGGTACTACAGGAAACACTAGTACTAAAGGAAAGACTAGTACTTTAAGAAACACTAGTACTACATGAAACACTAGTATTTTAGGAAACACTAGTACTAAAGGAAAGACTAGTACTGTAAGAAACACTAGTACTACATAAAACACTAGTATTTTAGGAAACACTAGTACTAAAGGAAAGACTAGTACTGTAAGAAACACTAGTACTACATGAAACACTAGTATTTTAGGAAACACTAGTACTAAAGGAAAGACTAGTACTGTAAGAAACACTAGTACTACATGAAACACTAGTATTTTAGGAAACACTAGTACTAAAGGAAAGACTAGTACTGTAAGAAACACTAGTACTACATGAAACACTAGTATTTTAGGAAACACTAGTACTAAAGGAAAGACTAGTACTGTAAGAAACACTAGTACTACATGAAACACTAGTATTTTAGGGAACACTAGTACTACAGTAAACGCTGGTACTACAGGAACCAGTAGTACTACAGTAAACACTAGTACTACAGGAACCAGTAGTACTACAGTAAACACTGGTACTACAGGAAACACTAGTACTAAAGGAAAGACTAGTACTTTAGGAAACACTAGTACTACAGTAAACGCTGGTACTACAGGAATCACTAGTACTACAGTAAACGCTGGTACTACAGGAATCACTAGTACTACAGGAATCACTAGTACTACAGGAAACACTGGTACTACAGGAAACACTAGTACTACAGGAAACACTAGTACTACAGGAAACACTAGTACTGTAGCTATCTGTATACATCACAAGCATCTAAAAACTAAATAAAGTTCAGCATTAATCGAGTCATTCTGTGATGCAATAACTTAAACTGAAATCAGGTTAAGGTACGTGCCACCAACACCTGATACAGCCTGTTTACTCTCTAGAACTTCAAAAACTTATACTTTACGGGACTAGACAACAATCTCACTTCTAACTTGTTATTTTCCTCATACTTTTTAGGTACTTTTCTTTTTGTTTATTTCAACACTGAAAACTTTATGCAAAAGCTGTAACTGCTAACCTTCAAAGTACTGATCAAGTTCTGGAAATTAATTTGCTGGCTCTAGGAAAGTGTCCAAAGGTCCAAAATTTACCAGCTTACCAGTTATTCCATAATAGAGCCCACAGGTCTAAGCTCTATAAAGGTAATGTATAGGTTCTGGAAATGTAACCTGTAAGATTTGGGAAAGTAAGTAAAAGTACAGTCTGGAAAAAAAAACTCTGGGTTCCAGAAAAGCAACCTTTTACCCCAGATGGTAACCTGTAAGTTCTAAAAAGTAACCTCAAAGTTTTGGGAAAGTAAACTGTAAAGACCAGGATGGTAACCTTTCAGTTTCAGTAGGAACTTCAACGTTTTAAAAATGTAGCCTGTGAGTTTTGGAAAGCTTTCCTATAAATTCCAGAAATTAACCCAATAGTCCTGGGAAAGTAACCTGTAAGTTACACGGAGTAATCTGTAACATCTGGAAAGGAGACTTTTAGGTTGCCAAAAACTGACTTCTGAGATCCAGGAAAGTAGCCTGTGAGCTACAAAAAGTGATATGTCCGTTCCAGAATGTAGCCAACAAGTTCTGAAAAGTAACCTGTAAGGTCAGGATCACAATCAGCTTGGTGCTCGGTGTGTGTGGTCTGTAGAGGTGTTAGCTGCCCTTCTCCTGATCCTAGACCTGAACAAGTCCTGGATGGAGGGAAGGTCAGCCCTGATGTTCTTCTCTGCAGACCTGATTGTTCGTTGCAGTCCGGACCTGTCCAGTTTTGTAGATGAGCCAAAGCACACTGAGATGGATGAAGACAGGATAGACTGAATGATGGCAGCGATGAAGATGAGTTCTGGAAAAGTAACCCCTAGGTTCCAGAAATCAACCTGTAAGTTCTGGAAAAGTAACCTAAAATATCCAGAAAAAAGCTGTATGATCTGGAACTAGTGAGAGCTGGGAAAATGATCTGTGTGTTCCTGGAAATAAACTTCTAAAATTGAGAAACACGTCCTATAAGTGCAGGAAAGTAACCTTTAAATTCTAGTAAGTAACAAGAAGTAACCAGCAAGTTCTGGAGAAGAAACTAGTGAATTCTGGGAAAGTTCATCCTGTATTAACATTTCCTTCCATTGTCACGGATTTACATGAACTCACAGCATCGGGTGTGTTCCAGAGGAAAGAGGCTTAGCTTGTTTGTGCTTCTTCAGAAAACTTTATGACGATACAGAAAAATATAATGCCTCATTTATAATAATAACTAATTTAATGGCTGTTGAAACAACTGTTTTTTAGCAGAGGCCAAAAACTTTGTAAGTTCTCTTGTTGGCTTGCCAAAAGATCTTTGTGGTTTTCAGCTAAATGAATCAGAAGAATTAAAGTTCCAGGAACATGTAGAAATCTGCAAGCAGCAGATCAGTGTTTATCAATACCCCCATGTACTTCCCTCCCTGCAGGAGTAAGGATTGCGTTCCTTGCAACATAAACAAGCTTTTTCCTGATCTGAACCTATAATATTGTGTGACAGGAAGTTAAACTTCCAGTGCCTGTAGAAGAACGATCGTGTGGATGGATAACTGTGTAGGTTAGCGTCTGTAGACTGTAGATTACTGTGCGTGTGTCCATCAATCTGCCAACAAACTTATGGGAACAAGTGATGAATCTCTGAGCTGCCAAAGCAAAGCTAAAAATGAAGACCTGCCATCGTTTAGCTTGTGCAGCCTGCCTCATTTCTCTGCAGCGTGCCACAGTCACCCCAGCGAGGTCACCCTTCTTCACAAAAATCTATTAAACCTGATGGACTTTTCAGTTCCACTGTAATGGTATTTGCTCCTGCAGAAAGAGATCTAGCTCATTTGTCTGCAGGAGTGAGTGTCAAGGCTCAGAAATATGGATTAAATGTGAATGAAAGGCGGAATGCATGGATGGCTTTAAGTTCAGATGAGCTGAAGGAAAGCAGTTTAGTTAGCATATGGCTCTGGATGATGGATTACAGCGTTGTTCCTAGATTCACCTGGGAAATACAAATGAAAAATAATCACAGAACACCTATAATGTAATTTTATTGTGGAAGATTGCCTCTTCCTGTTTGGGTTTTTCCGCATAAGTTTGCAGCTTAGCATAACAAGGTATTTTTTCTCTTTGATAGTAGGTGGGTCAAACGTCAGAGGAAAGTGGCTAAAGATCTGTTAAATTTAGCCGTACATAGAAAAGAAAATCGGTCACAGAGATGGTTCCCAATTATTTCAGCCAAAGAAAGGTAACTTCCTGTGATCCTAGCATCTTCCCAAAGGGGTTTTAGTTCCTGAAACATGGTGGTGGTCTCTGGTCAAACCCACAAAAGGTTAATTATGCCTCTATTTACGGTTCCAGCACCGCACAGCTCCTCTCCGCTTGGTCCCACTCTGCTCCGCATGAAAACTGTTGTGTTTTCATTGACTCAGTGATTCCTGGAGTTCTGGCTTGAAGCCCCGCCTCCTGAGCCTACCAAACACGTCATACGTTTCAAATTCAAACGAGCAAAGTAAAATAAACACTGACTGCCGCACACCGTGTCCTCCAGCTGTGATTTTAAACCACTGCACAGCTTTTGGTTACCGGCCATTGTGGCTGAGTGGAGCAGAACCAGCCAAAGTAGAACCCAGTGATGCAGTGGACTGGACATCACGTGGCTACTGCATGACACACATCTGCCATTGTTATGCATTGAGTTGGGGTTGCTGCAGCATCAGAAGTTCACAAAACCGGTTCTTTTTAAAGGCCAATAAAGTTCTGGGAGTAGAATGAAATGTTGCTTTGATAGTTTGACTTGTAAGGATAAGTGATATAGACTTTACATGAAATGTAAATTGCAAAAGATTATAGAAAAACTAAGCAATGTACAAAGGTATGCCATGAAAAGTAGCACAGTGTGTAAAATACTAAAACACAACATTTTACCTGATTAAATGATGACTAAATAAAATATTATAATGCAATGATTTTCAATAATCATAAAATGTTTCTGTCTTACCTGCTCCCTTATGAACAAATATTAATTTACAGCACTTTGCTGCATTGGCGGCCGGTGCCATCTTAGTTTTTATCTGCCTCTCTGCTCCTCCTTTCCTCTTTCCTTCTCTGCCTCTGCGCTGCTGTGAGAAACAGCCTCAGTTGAAGAAAGGAGGAGGCATCTGGAGCTTCAGGGAGGCAGATACCCGAGTGAGTCGCATGAACGGCATTGATAGTTTATTTTTAAAAATCAGGCGCGACCTGAACCGAGGCTTTGGTCCTGCCCTTCGGCCACCAGAAAATGTCCTGGTGACCCTTGAACTAGATGACAAGAGTCGCATGAAGAAGCTTTTAATAGATCAGTTTAGAAATTCCAGCATCATGGCCAGAAACCGTCAAACTGTGATACAATAATCACAACTATGCAGCTTGAGCTGTTGAAAATCAATTGACAGCGTGGAGATCTTTGTAGCACAGTAGATATACAGGTCCTTCTCAAAATATTAGCATATTGTGATAAAGTTCATTATTTTCCATAATGTCATGATGAAAATTTAACATTCATATATTTTAGATTCATTGCACACTAACTGAAATATTTCAGGTCTTTTATTGTCTTAATACGGATGATTTTGGCATACAGCTCATGAAAACCCAAAATTCCTATCTCACAAAATTAGCATATCACTAAAAGAGTCTCTAAACGAGCTATGAACCTAATCATCTGAATCAACCAGTTAACTCTAAACACCTGCAAAAGATTCCTGAGGCCTTTAAAACTCCCAGCCTGGTTCATCACTCAAAACCCCAATCATGGGTAAGACTGCCGACCTGACTGCTGTCCAGAAGGCCACTATTGACACCCTCAAGCAAGAGGGTAAGACACAGAAAGAAATTTCTGAATGAATAGGCTGTTCCCAGAGTGCTGTATCAAGGCACCTCAGTGGGAAGTCTGTGGGAAGGAAAAAGTGTGGCAGAAAACGCTGCACAACGAGAAGAGGAGACCGGACCCTGAGGAAGATTGTGGAGAAGGGCCGATTCCAGACCTTGGGGGACCTGCGGAAGCAGTGGACTGAGTCTGGAGTAGAAACATCCAGAGCCACCGTGCACAGGCGTGTGCAGGAAATGGGCTACAGGTGCCGCATTCCCCAGGTCAAGCCACTTTTGAACCAGAAACAGCGGCAGAAGCGCCTGACCTGGGCTACAGAGAAGCAGCACTGGACTGTTGCTCAGTGGTCCAAAGTACTTTTTTTCGGATGAAAGCAAATTCTGCATGTCATTCGGAAATCAAGGTGCCAGAGTCTGGAGGAAGACTGGGGAGAAGGAAATGCCAGAAGTCCAGTGTCAAGTACCCACAGTCAGTGATGGTCTGGGGTGCCGTGTCAGCTGCTGGTGTTGGTCCACTATGTTTTATCAAGGGCAGGGTCAATGCAGCTAGCTATCAGGAGATTTTGGAGCACTTCATGCTTCCATCTGCTGAAAAGCTTTATGGAGATGAAAATTTCATTTTTCAGCACGACCTGGCACCTGCTCACAGTGCCAAAACCACTGGTAAATGGTTTACTGACCATGGTATCACTGTGCTCAATTGGCCTGCCAACTCTCCTGACCTGAACCCCATAGAGAATCTGTGGGATATTGTGAAGAGAACGTTGAGAGACTCAAGACCCAACACTCTGGATGAGCTAAAGGCCGCTATCGAAGCATCCTGGGCCTCCATAAGACCTCAGCAGTGCCACAGGCTGATTGCCTCCATGCCACGCCGCATTGAAGCAGTCATTTCTGCCAAAGGATTCCTGACCAAGTATTGAGTGCATAACTGTACATGATTATTTGAAGGTTGACGTTTTTTGTATTAAAAACACTTTTCTTTTATTGGTCGGATGAAATATGCTAATTTTGTGAGATAGGAATTTTGGGTTTTCATGAGCTGTATGCCAAAATCATCCGTATTAAGACAATAAAAGACCTGAAATATTTCGGTTAGTGTGCAATGAATCTAAAATATATGAATGTTAAATTTTCATCATTACATTATAGAAAATAATGAACTTTATCACAATATGCTAATATTTTGAGAAGGACCTGTACCTGTCAGCACTATAATGCACAGTTGCCACCCTGCTTATAGATTTGTTTAGGGCAAGGAAATATTTCTATGTATCATAACATCATGCAGTTTTCTCAGCCTTAATTTGAGCCATATTTTATTTAAAAAAAAACAGATAACAAATAAGGTGCTATGTTTGTGTGACAGATGTATGCTCATCCTGCACCAAAACAGCGTGGTTTTGTCGACATGAACCAATGCATAGCAATGGAGCACGTGTCGACATTTCCAGCGGCTAATAGGCGATGCCAGTCCAGTTATATATGGAGAAGGGGCATTAGGCTCAGATCTTCAGGTTTCTTTGCTGGGATTTGTCGGCTTACTTGCGACTATTCTAATCTAAAATCTTGATGTGATGTGGGACTCGCAGCCTAAAAGAGCTTTACCTTTATTAAACTAAACATTTTTACATCTCCCTGCCTCTTGACAAGTCTTCGCATTTCGGTCATTTCCACCAGCACCGCATTGTTCCTCAGGGCTCTGTTCTCGGCCCACTAGTGTTTCTAGTTGTTGATGGTGATCAGAGGTTCTGTTGGAGCAGATTGTATGGCAGCCTCACTTCTGTCAGTCTGCCCCAGGGCAGCTGTGGCTACATGGTAGTCTACCACTGTCAGCGTGTGGATGGGTGGATGACTGATTGTCGGGTTAAGCGCTTTGGGGTCTCTGGGGACTTAATGAAGCGCTATACTGCAGGCCATGTACTGTTCTCAGTAGAAAAATATCAACTGCATCAGGTAAATTTATTTTAGTTTATTTTTTGTAAGCTCAGAGGTTTGTTTGCCACATGTTGGCTTGTTATTTTCTAAGTTCAGCTTTGTACTCGGTCAGATCTCTGGTTGTGTGAGACCGGGTCCATGGGTTGCGATGGTATCCTTGTTCATCGCTCTTTGAGGTCTTTGTTTCTTTCTCCAATAAATTTGATTACATTGCTTTAGTGAAATGCTGAAATAGATATTAATTGAATGTGTCTTTCAAGGAGAACCAATTTAAACTTTATTTTTAAAGTGGAATAAATGCAATGTTTTTATGTATTTTTCACCTTCAGCACTTATTTTTGGACATTGCATGAGAAGCACATACAGTGGTGAGGCTTTGTGCAGTAGCTTGAGTTCATGCATTTTTATTTCCCAGCATCTTCATTTATTTTAAGAATAAAACGAAGGTTTCCGGTTAATGTGAATAAATTTTTCAAAGCAAAGGTTAAAGCAGTTTCACCGCAGAGATTCCTCCCAGTCACAGAAAAACTACCTCTGGATTCTTCAAGGCGATTCGTTTCCTTTGTTTATGCCACTCACATCCGTCCAACATTTTTTCTTGGCAATGAAGCTAGAAAACAAGAGCACCTCTCCAAATCTGGCCACTTTCTGAGAAGATTGAGTGCTTGCTGAACAATATGGAATAAATTGCCTCTACCCTAGAATCTAAATACCCTTGTATCATTGATGGGGAATAGTGTGTTATGGACCATGTTAAATTTAACTCCAAGAAACTGCAACTATTTCTCTTTTTACAAAATCACAGTTTGAGTTTTATGATTTTCTTTGAAAAATTTCAACTGTTAAAACCTGGATGAATCAATTTCTTTCTGCTGTCTCAGATTTTAAATCCGTTTCTGAGTATTTGGGACTCCAGAGAACCACAGTGAGAACCGTTATCTATAAATGGAAAACACGTGGAACAGTGGAGAGCTTTCCGAATTTTTCCGCCCTACTGAAATTACTCCAAGAGTGGATCAGCATCTCATCCATGAAGTTAAAGAAGAACCCAGAGCAAGAACTAAAGCTGTGCCAGACTCACACCTCAGTTAAGGTTCATAATTCAACATTAAAAAAAGAGACTGGGAGGCAATGCTGCCTCCATGGGAGAATTCAAGGCCAGAACCGCAGCTGAACCAAAAAACAACACCGACATTCAGATTTCAGGACAAGATAAAAGTGCAACATGTCAGAAGGTGAAATCCCGTTACATCACAGCTTTTCAGAAACAAACAGCATGCGGAGTAAAATGAAAAATGTTGATGCAACAGTAAAATAGTCAATTTCAACACTGAGCCAATGAACACACAGTCCTGCTCCTTACAGGGTAAAAGCTGTACAGGGTTAGTTTTACTCCTGTTAGACTTGATTTTAGTGACAGAGTAAAACGTGATTCTCACTGAGAATATATAGGATAAATGGGTCAAACAGGGCCACACGTCGACTGGCTCAGTGTTTAAACTGACTCTTTTAGCGTTGCTGCCAGGATCGTTTCTACTTAGACTCATTTGGACATCCACAAACTGAACAAGTAAGACGATAGAGTACAGAAAACATTTTTTTCATGTCTTATTACTTTATTAAGTTTAGCACATGCATAAAATACAAGTTAAACTCCCCCAGTGAGCATTTTCAGTTTGTTAATAGACAAAAGAAACCAAAAACATAAGAGATTTCCAATATTTACAGTAACATTTTCAACTATTTTTTAAACCCTGAAAATAATCTAAGAACATTTGATTATTCCTGCCAATTTCAACTAAAAATAAAGTCCCTCATCAACTTTCTGATCAATCAGTTTACGTCAAGGGTCAAATCCCAAACTTGGCCAAGAATGAGACAAAAGGCTGTCAGATATGACTTAAAACGGTCAACTTTGACCTGTTGGAGTGCTGAGTTCTTCTTCCTGTTAAGATTATGTAGCCGTGATCCTAGTAATCTGGATCCAACATGTTGGGACACAGTTCAGTTATGACTTGAGCAAACTGTAAATCTCGCCCACATGTGCTGCTGAAGTCCTGAGAGGAGCAAGAAAATATTTTTATTTTAATGTCTTACAGTAGCTTATAAAACATACATTTTAGTTACCCAGTGAATTTCACCCACATCTGCAGCAAGGATGTTCTCTGGCTATCTGAGCTGCATGATGCAGGTTCCAGGATGATCGCATCAGATTTGAAGAAGCATTATGGCATCTGCAACCAGGAATTTTAAAATATGTAAATGATTGATTGTTAAACAGTCATAAAAAAAAACTATTATTGTTATACCATGAGACAGATGAGAAAAATATGTAAAAAAAAAAACATATTGTTTTCATATCATGCTTACAAAGCCAGTTCCTTGAGTCACCATAGGCCAATTTTACAGCATCCAATCCATGTTTAGAAACATATTCACCAATTTAATGCAATATCTTGCCTAAAATACTGTTTTGGATGCAAAACAATGGTTGATGCTAGCTAACAACTCCTCACGATTTTATTTGAAATGCATGTTTTTGACCCAAACGTTCAGTTTAAAACACAATGTTATTTCTGTATGTTACTTTGACTGAAGCACAGGTAAAATATTTCAACATTTACCTGCTTCCCCGAGTAGTTATTGTCACTCAGTTTGTTACTCAGTTTACCAACACTAGGTTATGGTGTTATAACACTTAACATGTTACACTGTTGGATTGATTCTGATAGAGTTCGGATACACTGCTTATATGATGTTTTACTGTGTACTGGGAGCCAAACATGGTGGTGGTGGTATGATGGTCTGGGGCTGCGTCGTTGCTTCAGCACCTGGGCGACTTGTTGTAACTGATGGAACCATCAGTTCATGACTATGCCAATGATCCAAAGCACACCAGCAAGTGATGTGGCCTAGTCAAAGTCTGGGCTTAAATCCAAATCAGATGCTTTAGCATGAACCTAAAAAAGGCAAAAACGTTTTCACAGTCCTGTATGACGGCATGTCCAGGTTTATGCTACAGGATTTAAAGATTTCTGTTCAATCCTCTCAAATCGAATGCGTCCAAACTCTGCTGCAACCCCGGAGGTGACGGGTCTCTTAAAGCGGCCATATCTCCTACATGAAACTCTGTGGGCAGGTAAATGTCTACATGTGGCCACCAGAAGGTTCTGCAACCCACAGATTTTCTTATATAGACAAGTTTTCATGCAGCGACTGTTTGAAGCCTATAATTATACCTGTGTCTCTGTTGGCCTGTCCGATGAAAACAGTGATGCTGTGGGCTTCTCCTTCCACCTGATCTCAACAAAACGGCGGGAATCACCATAGAAACTCGAGAATGGTGCAGAAATCTTGGAGTTTCTGGTTGTTGCGTTACATTAACATCTGTTGATGGACACCCTTTCTTCTGAAATGTTTATTGTTTCCCTGTTAATGTTTCTGTGTAAGAAACCATCTTTGTTTTTCCTGCTGTGTGCAGGTCATCAAGGGGTCATGATGATTTAGTGACATTGCAGAGGAGCAGGACATGATGAATTCTGTTCTTGTTCTAGAAGACGAATGAGAACAGAAGTCGATGCGAAAGCAACATGTCAGCACAATAACTCACAAGAGGAAGGAGAATAATGCAAAGCCACATCTTCACTCTTGAAGTGAGGCAAACCCTCGCCTTGGATGACTTTTACAGTGTGATTGTATGTTTGCTCTTAATATACAAGTAATAAACCAGCGAGGCGCCCCAGAGATGTTCTGCACCACACTGGAGCTTAGATCTATATGATGTGATATGTTCATTTGCTTTACCTTTAGGCACCAGCATCTCCTGGCAATAGAAGCTGCTGCAATCAGTGCCTCATCAGTCAGGTCTTCCTGATTATCACAGGCTTAAGTAAAGCCAACGGCTCATTATTAAAGCTGGATATTTCCTGTTGGTTTATACATTGTATGTATGTGTGTATTTGGACAGCTTTGGTTCACATTTCAAAGTGTTGCTGTGTGTCCTACTTGGAACTGCTGGCAGCAGCGACTGTTACACAACCGGCTTTAGAAGAAGAGAGAGAAGAAAAAACAAATAAAACCTCCAATTAAGCCTTTCAGAGTTTGGAGAAAACAAAACTAGTGGTTTAACAACAATGTTTAATTAGCGGCACATCTCTAAAACGTGTTGAGGATTTGCTTGGCCAAAAAAAACTACGAGAGCTGCTGAGAGCTTCAGAAATAAAGATGCTAAATGAGTCGCTTGTTTTTCTTATATGTTGCAATAAGACAGTGAGCTGGAGGGTGACTTGGGAGAGCGTGCGCTGAATAACTGGAAGGAAAAGCAGGAATAAAAGAAGTGGTGTGAAATAAAGACATATTTCTCAAAGACAACCTTGAGAAAAATGCAACTCAGCATAAATTTCCACTTTGCAACCAGAAACTGTAAAGTGGAAACGTATTTTATTGGGTTTTATCAGACAGACCAACACAAAGTGGTGATTAAAAGTGGAGCTGAGGGAAAAGGATCCATGGTGTCTGCTTAAAAAATAAAAAAATAAAAACATGTAAAATGTGGCGCGCACTTAAATTCTCACCTGAAGCCCTCTTTAATACAATATCCCTAAAATAAATACAAATACAATAAATACAACCCGTTGGCCTCAGAAGTGCCCTTGTCAATAAACAAATACAGGTCCTTCTCAAAATATTAGCATATTGTGATAAGTTCATTATTTTCCATAATGTCATGATGAAAATTTAACATTCATATATTTTAGATTCATTGCACACTAACTGAAATATTTCAGGTCTTTTAATGTCTTAATACGGATGATTTTGGCATACAGCTCATGAAAACCCAAAACTCCTATCTCACAAAATTAGCATATTTCATCCGACCAATAAAAGGAAAGTGTTTTCAATACAAAAAACGTCAACCTTCAAATAATCATGTACAGTTATGCACTCAATACTTGGTCGGGAATCCTTTGGCAGAAATGACTGCTTCAATGCGGCGTGGCATGGAGGCAATCAGCCTGTGGCACTGCTGAGGTCTTATGGAGGCCCAGGATGCTTCGATAGCAGCCTTTAGCTCATCCAGAGTGTTGGGTCTTGAGTTTCTCAACGTTCTCTTCACAATATCCCACAGATTCTCTATGGGGTTCAGGTCAGGAGAGTTGGCAGGCCAATTGAGCACAGTGATACCATGGTCAGTAAACCATTTACCAGTGGTTTTAGCACTGTGAGCAGGTGCCAGGTCGTGCTGAAAAATGAAATCTTCATCTCCATAAAGCTTTTCAGCAGATGGAAGCATGAAGTGCTCCAAAATCTCCTGATAGCTAGCTGCATTGACCCTGCCCTTGATAAAACACAGTGGACCAACACCAGCAGCTGACACGGCACCCCAGACCATCACTGACTGTGGGTACTTGACACTGGACTTCTGGCATTTTGGCATTTCCTTCTCCCCAGTCTTCCTCCAGACTCTGGCACCTTGATTTCCGAATGACATGCAGAATTTGCTTTCATCCGAAAAAAGTACTTTGGACCACTGAGCAACAGTCCAGTGCTGCTTCTCTGTAGCCCAGGTCAGGCGCTTCTGCCGCTGTTTCTGGTTCAAAAGTGGCTTGACCTGGGGAATGCGGCACCTGTAGCCCATTTCCTGCACACACCTGTGCACGGTGGCTCTGGATGTTTCTACTCCAGACTCACTCCACTGCTTCCGCAGGTCCCCCAAGGTCTGGAATCGGCCCTTCTCCACAATCTTCCTCAGGGTCCGGTCACCTCTTCTCGTTGTGCAGCGTTTTCTGCCACACTTTTTCCTTCCCACAGACTTCCCACTGAGGTGCCTTGATACAGCACTCTGGGAACAGCCTATTCGTTCAGAAATGTCTTTCTGTGTCTTACCCTCTTGCTTGAGGGTGTCAATAGTGGCCTTCTGGACAGCAGTCAGGTCGGCAGTCTTACCCATGATTGGGGTTTTGAGTGATGAACCAGGCTGGGAGTTTTAAAGGCCTCAGGAATCTTTTGCAGGTGTTTAGAGTTAACTCGTTGATTCAGATGATTAGGTTCATAGCTCGTTTAGAGACCCTTTTAATGATATGCTGATTTTGTGAGATAGGAATTTTGGGTTTTCATGAGCTGTATGCCAAAATCATCCGTATTAAGACAATAAAAGACCTGAAATATTTCAGTTAGTGTGCAATGAATCTAAAATATATGAATGTTAAATTTTCATCATGACATTATGGAAAATAATGAACTTTATCACAATATGCTAATAGTTTGAGAAGGACCTGTACAGGCGGACGGGCCGGTGAGAAGAACATTAATCAGAAAAGCAGCCAAGTGTCCCATGGTAACTCTGGAGGAGCTGTATGGATCCATAGCTCAGGTAGGGAAGGGTGTGTATACTTTTTATATCCTCTGCATGCTCATATGTGTTATCCCAGGTGGACACTGTTTATCAATAACATATGATAATATGATAATGCTGATGTCTTCAGCATGGAGAGAAGGATTTTCACAGCGAATGATATGCTGGCTAACATCCATCAGGTTGTGGACGTTTACGGAGGAAAGCGTGTTTGTAGCGGAGACCAGACAGCAGCTGACGGAGGTTATCATTTCCTCTGAGGCTGCTGATAAACAGAATCAGCTTCCAAATGCTGCTGGCCTCTCTGCAGCATCATCCAAAGCTGAATAATTCAATAAATAAATGCCCTCCCATCAGTCCTCTGAACTAATAGAAAATGTGTTTTTGTCACTGTTTGTTAAACCGTAGCTGTAATATATTCCTGAAATCATTTAACCTGCTCCTGAGACAAATGACCACAACTTATCCTTATTCCTGCTGCTTGATGTTGGATCGAAACTAAATCTAATTACAAACAGAAGTAATGATTTCTGACATGGATGCAATCTAGTCCACATGCAGACCAGTGATGAGCTGGCACATCTAGAATGGCCACCAGAGGGCGCAACTGGTGGAATAACAAGTCAGCTGACCACGTGATCAGGCAGCTGCTGAAGCATCTGACAGTCAGTCAAAACAGAGGTCAAACAACCCCATGACCTTTCAGTGCAGCCTGCATATTTTCATTTCTAGTAACTTAATCTCATTTTCTGTTTAATATTTACAGTCATATTCAATAAATTTGAATATTATCAGTTCATCAAGTGAAACACATTAACTACAAACAGGCGGATGTTTTAAGCTTTTATGTTGGTTAATTATAAGGGTTTTCTCTTTCCAGCCAATAAAAACACAATATTTAAAATTGGAATATCATATCAGACCAACACAAAAAACATTTTAATACAGAAATGTGGACTAAATGTAAAGTATGTTTAATACCTGATTAAATGTTGCTATTTCCAGAAAAGTGCCATTAAACTGACAAATGAGCCTCATCAGAACCCAGATGTTTTAAACTTCTGCCACTAGGGCCAGAGAGCAGGAGCTAATCTCCATAGCAACCACCTGATGCTACCCACAGGCTACATGGTTGCATTAGCCTCTTCTACCAACACACACATAAACATGTAGAGTTTGTGAAACACAAGTGGGACTTTAACTAAAACCGTGCGCTTTAAGGACTGAGCTTCACAGCCACACTGCAGGTCCGTCTGGCCTGAAACAAAGGATAAATATGTGGAAAAACATCGAATATGCACTGTGAAGTACGGTGGAGGATCTGTGATGCTATGGGCAGGTTTATCCTGAGGATCTAGTTAGAGTGTATGGCATCAGAAACCCGTTCTTCCTGTGATTTCCCTGTAAGTTTTCCTTATTTTCATTAATAAAGTATCCTGTTGACCCCAGTCCACCTCTCTGCACCTTGGTCCTCACAAAGAAAAAACAGGACTCAGATACTAAATCAATGAATTGATGTATTTTCTTATATAAACTGCAGCACAGAGAAGTATAAGGCTTATTGAATCAAACTTTAAAGGAATAAAGCAGCCTCTGTAGTACCAGAGTCGATTATCTGCTGCTTCATTAATTAAAGGTGAATTATTGTCAGATCGGCTGTTTTATTGTTGGTTTGATCTTCCTAAAACATCCATGAAGTTATTCTAGATTTCTTTCCTACATCTAGGTTCACCGAAGGTTCCCGGTCCGGCTCCAGGCGTCCCCTGAGGGCCCGAAGAGAAAAGGCTCTGATTAGGAGTGCAAATGTTTTGAGCTCATGGTGGGTATCAGAACCAGCTGGAGCATGCAGGCCAAACAGTGAGACGTTTGGAGCAGTTAGAAGCAGAATGTTGAGATTAGACAAATGTTTTTATCACCGGACCGTGTGTGAGGTCCAGAGATCGGAGGCTGCTGGAGACAAACAGATGTAGTTTAAATAGGCCATTCGTCCTCAGAAAGAGGCCTTATATCCACGGTCTCTGGAGCCTCCTGACCCACATTTACGTATCTGCAGCAAACAGCTCAGCTGCTGGACCTCTCCCAGGTTCTGAGAACAGGTGAAGCATGAAGCTCAGTGTGCAATAATAATAAACCACACTGGCTTGGCAGCAGGAGGTCCTTCAACTTATATTCAGGAAGATGGAAACCAGCTTTTGCCACCTTCATAGAATCATAAAAAAAAAAAGTGAAATTGACAAAATAAAAACGCACAAGCAGTTTTTTATCTGAATATGAAGACAGAAAGAAAGTCATGCTGCTAAAATAAATTATTTAGTTGTGCTACTTTCACAAAATGTTAGAGGCTCTTCTTTTTATAATTATTTTTTTCAGCTACTGTACACAAAAAGTGCTGATGCATTTTGGGAAATACTAAAATGATGTTCTGTTCAGATGGTGGGTAACGATGCTTCATCCTTCATCCCAGAACCAGAAATCAGGAGTAAATCTATGAGCTGGATGCTGGTTTAGGAATACATGCATGTTTTTCTGTTGTCACTGGAGCTACTTACATCACAATAAGGTTATTTGATTTTTTTTATTTTTCACAGAGTTTATCTTTGGTCGTTTTTGTCAAGCTTTTATTGAGATAAACAGCCTGTGAAATTGGGTCCACAGGCCTGTAGGAAGTTTATCAGGAACAAATCTGCAGCATAAGGAGGCAAATGTCATTATGAACAAAACTTTTAAACACCCAAGTGTCTTCTGCAGTTCCCCTCAGTTCATAACGACCTTATCTCCAGGCTAAGTATGAAAATCACTTTGAAAGCTCCATGATTGTTTTTATAATGAATATTTTAGCTGTTTCCATTATTTCTTTGCTGTGTTCAGATGCATGAATAGACAGAGAAAAGCATCCTTGAATGGAAACTAGTTTCCCTCCTTCTATTATCTCCTGTTTTCCATCCTGACCTGGGGCTCCTCTTCCTCCTTTCCTTCAGTCTAGCTCTCGTCCATCTGCCTGTTATCAGGGTTTAATGCTGTTAGCGGCTGAAATGGACAGATAAGCCAGGCAAACACATGCAGCTAAGAGCACAGCGACCGCCTCCCACAACAACCCACACACCCAGAGATGTGTTCGTTCGGGCCGGGTCCAGGCAGAGACAGGAAACCTCTTCGATGTCTCGCTGGTTTAAGGAAGACAGGGTTCAGAGAGGGACAAAAATAATGACGGTTAAACACACACTGAGGTTTAAACACATCAGCAACCGACACATTTACAGTGAGGCTTAAGTCCGCATCATGCAGGAAGCTGTATGTCTAATTTAGAAGAGCACGACCCTTTAACGAGGAAATATCATCTTATAAAAAAACTCTCGAACAGATAAATAAATCACAACAGGCCTTCAGACTGTGAATCAAAGCAGATAATCTATATTTTTCCCACTAAAAGAGTCTTTGGACCAAGAGTGGACTGGGACAATCATCCAGGCTGGGAATTTGATACCATCCCAGCAGGTCACCACCAGCCAATTAAGACAAACCCCCGAGACGGAGTTAAATTGAGCAAACCTTGAATGCACGACGTCTGCACAAGTCATCGGCTGAATACCTGCAAAATAAATGTTTCTGCTATGGTGCAGTACGATGTACTCACATCACATGAACTGAAATTATGTTCACCTACATCATGCTACGCATAAACCTTTTAAACTCACTAATATGACAATCAATCATGGTATCATACAACAAATGATTTGGAAAGATTCTTTGACTTCTGATTTAGGTGGGGATGGAAAATTAACCCACATCCTTGGAATGAGGGCGGGAAAAATAATCAAATGGCTTCTTTTGATTTTTGCTGTCCCTCTTTCTCTCTCACTCAGCACTGCTGGCAGCTCTGCAAAATTAAATGAACAAACAGTGAGGAACAAAGTAAGATCATAGCCTGCAGGTGTGTTTTCTGCTCAAACTGTACCTGAAGGTTCCTGCTCTGCCTCCTTACTGCTGCGGTCCACCACCTCCAGGACAGCAGGAGCTCTTGCAGCTCTAGTGCTGCTCACTGACACTGATTTCTTCATCACCTTAGTAAAGACAATCCAAAATCCACCCATAATTTACCATTTATTCAGATTCACTAATTGACTATTTTTATGCATTTTTATATTCATATAACTAAAAAATATTTTCTTAATTTTAACTCGATGTTACCTGGATAAACAAAGGTTAAATAAAATAAAACATTTCAATATTAATATAATTTATTAGTGGAGTTTATGAAGGGAACACTAAAACTGAATTTCTAGACATTTTAGCATTAAACAAATTTTTTTTTTCAGATCCCTTTCGTTGCAGTACCTTAAAATGTTTTATTAAGTCAGTTTTGACCCCCTTGGCTGCTCAAAGTGGAACTACCCTCCTTTGTGTGTCTGACCTGCTGCCAGACAGCCTCAGATAAAGAAAGGAGGGGTGTGTCTCTCTTTATTTATTGCTACTACAGTCCGTGGGAGTTTCAGCTGGGCAGATACCCGAGTGAGCCACACAAACGGCATTGATTGTTTTTTAACCGCGACCCAAACTGAACCATTGGTCCCGCCTCTCTGTTGTAAACAGAAAACAAACTGTTTCTAAGGGGAAATACATGGAGTGAGCACTCTTACTTTCCCCAGAGATCCTGTATGCAGGAAAAGCGGGTAAGATCTGAGGAGTTGAGGAGGACAGATTTCTACTTATCCACCTGTTGGATTCTTGTTTTAATGGTAAAGAAAAACCCAACGCTAAAAAACAAGAAAACAAAGTCATGCCATGACGATGACAGACAGAGGCATTGTTTGTGAGCATAAAGTTTCTCACATAGGAAAACTTTTCTCACTCCTCTGACATAACAGACCTGCTGATGTCTGTTGATAACTTTTTAAAATAAGTCACAAACCTGTGATAATAAGCTACCTTTCTTTTCTCAGTGTCTGAGCCAAATGAAGAAGAGAGCAATTAGCTGCAGCCGCCGTCTGATTGTATTTCAGTTTTTTCACTTGTCTTCCAACCACCACATGTGTAGCATAGCTTGAAGTGACCTTTTAGAGCTAAACAACAGTAGAACGGCGCCTGCAGGATAAACGTTTGAAAGCTACATGACTGTAGTGCAGTTCAACCCCAACATATACAACACAGAATTGTTATATCTGCAAACCAAGGCACATCTTGCTAATATCAAGTATTCTGGTGACAAGGCAGAAATGGTATGGGCAAAACATCAGAGTAAAAATCCAGGTTATGAGTTGAATTACAGTGTTTATCAAAGGAGCCATTCTTCACTGTGGTGGATTACAGGCAGGCTGGGTTCACAGAGTGCTTTTATACCTCGGGTTAGGGTGCCGGTCTGTCAGGCCTCCAAGTTAGTGTCTCTTCTCTGGACAAATCGCTATAAAAATCTTCACCTGATGAATTAAAAATTGCAATGAAGCCACCTCCACTAGCTTGTTGGATGGCCGATGTGCTCCAGACCTGACATCAACACATGCTGTGTTCTCCTTGTTTTCATTTAAAGGTTTTCAGCCTTTTAGTTTTTTAAGCCAATATAAAATGCTTATACATCTTCAATAATTTCAAAAAGCAAGATGCAGAAGTTTTATTGTATTAGCAGGGTCAAGGTTACGCATACTGGCTCAAATATACACATACACGCATACTGATATTTGGTTAACTGTCACTTAGAAACACTTATTCAGTTTACAAACTTTAGTTGTGTTTCTTACAGATTTGTACTTTTTTTATTTGAAATATATGAATGATGTTATAAAAGTTGAACTCCTTGGCAAAATAAGGAATGAATCTGAATCTGAATCTCAAAGTATTTGTGTTTAAATGAGATCTAAGTGAAGACCCATCACTGGAATTATGTCTATTAATCACTCTACCTACCAAACTAAAAAACAATTTAGATGTTTTTTCAACATTTTCTCATCTTTTTCATTTTTTTTTTCTAAAAATGTTACAACTGATACAGTATTGCATGATGGGATAAACTATACTTCCAGTCTTAGAAAACGTTCCTGTCTCAACAGCTACTTTCATAAAATATCCAAAAATAAATTATGTGCTAATGTTACAAAACTGCTTCCATTATTCAGAAATGTTCACAACCTTTCTCTGTTTTGGTCTATTATTACAAAACTTTCACACCAAGGTTCATCCTTTCAAAATAATCTCCCACTTTTAGAGAAACCTTAAACTGCCTTTTGTTTCTTTTTGCTTCTGTCCTTTGTGTGCCTCTTTAATAAACGACAGAGAGTTTGCATATCTTACTGACATTTCACATTTCCACTGCCTTTTCATCACTTTTTATATTTTTCCTAAGTTTTGAAAGAAGAAACAAAGAAATTGCAAATCATGACATCAAAAGAACCAAAGTCCTTCAGTTTCAAACAGCGTTGTCTCCTTGAGGGTCTGAAAAACAACTCAGTGCCCACACAGACAGACAGTAATTTCCCCAAAAACAATCGAACAAAGAAGCTGAGGATGTGCCGACTTAAATTCTCACTTCAGCAGAACGACCTCATTGACTAACTGACATTTTTTCTGAAAGTGAAAATGTTGCAGCAGCAGGATTTTAATTTAGAGGCTTTCCTTAGATGCACCTATATGCAAAGATGATACTTCGGTAAAAGCTGTCTACAACGCACTCCTGCATATGAAACATGGCCCAGAATACTGAACCTCATCTTCCTCAGCTGTGAAAGGCCCAGTTAAATTAGGCTCTGAAACGACGGATGTGTCTGTTATCTGCTTAGCGACTGGAAATGTCAGAAGGTTGTCAGCCGGACATGAATGGAGCTGAGTCTGTTTGTCTGGGGGCCCTGAGTGAGCGTCCATGTCTGAGATCAGTGATGAGGAAGGGTTTATAACGCCACAGAGCCGCAGAGGTTAAAGCTGTGACGCACAGTTCTGATCACGCTGCTCGTCAGGCGCTTCATTCACGCACCACACACAGCTGCTGGTTAATTACTCTGCCTAACATGTTATTCACCAACATACCTCCAGCATGACTGCTGCATGTTGCAGGGTACTTTCAGGGATCTTACACAGTACCTCTGGGGAAAAGACCTATTGGTTTACTAAAACCTACAGGTTTACATTCCTGGATATTTGATTCTACTTTTAAGACCATATTGTTTGGTCCTTGGAAGTACCCTGTAAGTTCCAACAGAATACATAAAAATACTCTATAGGTTCCAGGAATATCCCGTCAATTGAAAAAAAACCTGCTACTTCTTTAAAAGAGCCTGTAAGTTAAAGTATATGTTCTAGAAAAGTACAATAGTTCCAGAAAGTAATTCTGGAATCTGAGAACTTTTCCCATAAATTCAAGCAAACAAAAACCTGTAGGTTCTGAAAAAGAAACATGTAAGTTCTATAAAATTACAAGAATGTGTCCTGGAACCGTTTCTCAGTATGTTCCTGTGAACTCTAGGAAGGTATCCTGTAAATTCTAGGAAAGTGATCTGGACGGTTCCAGGGAAAGTATCCTGTTAGCTTGATGTTATCTGTAAGTTTTAGAAAGTATGCTGCTAGATCAAGAAATGCTAACCAAATTTTAAAATGTTTTCTGTCTATTCCGAAAAAGAAAGCTGCATGTTCCAGCAATTTATCCTTTAGATTATATAAAAGCAGAGTTTAGGTTCTGAAAAAGTACCCATGTTATATAAAGTAAATAGTAAGTTCTTGGAAACAAATTGGATAAAGTACCTCTACGTTCGAAGAGAAAACTGAGCAAATTCTAGGAAAGTAATGTTTCATTTCCTGGAAACTTGTACATTTCAGAAAAAGTTCCTATAAGTTCTGCAAATGTTTCAGAAAGTACCCAGTAAGTTCCCAAAAAGTAACCTTTAATATCCTTTAAAATAACATTCTAAGGAAAGTTTCCGGTAAGTCAGGAAAACAACCTCTACCTTTGGGGAAAGTACCCTCTAAGTACCTAGAAAGTATCTTGTAAGTTCCAGGAAAGTAACTTTTATGTTTCAGGGAAACATCCCTTAACTTTCGTCAGCAGTAAGCCTATAATGGGTAAGCACTGTTTTTCTCATAAATACTATGAAGTACATAACTGATGAGTTTATGAAACACATTTCTGTGCAGGTTGACCTTTACAAAGTAAATGTTCTCATTTACAAAACTCTGCTGTTGTCAGAATGGTAAAACGGGACATTTTGACAGAAAAGCAACATTTAACAGAACGTTTTATCGTGGTTTTATGGTGTAAATGATTGTTTTTGAACTCTGTCAGAAGTCTGTCCATTAACGTATTAAATTATAACCTGAGGCTTTTTCATGCAGATGATCTGGTTTCTAATGAGTGTTGTTTCCACATTTAATATGAACTTTCAACCCAATCACTCGTGTTCCTTGTTTATCTACCTCTGCACACGTATAAAAGTGCGTGCTGATGTCTACCCCATTGTGTTGCTACGTTGCTCTGCAATCCTTATCTAAATGTGCCGTAATAATGAGGTGTGCGTATCTGCATGCAGGGTTGTTGTTGCAATGTCCTGCACAGCCTAATTTAAATTGATAGGGAGCTGCCCTTTCCCTCCAGCTGCACAATGGATTATCGCCCTCATGTATGGAAAACTATAGAAGCAGAAAGACTTCTGGAGGATTTACAAAACAGAGGGAAGTTTTGGGGTAGGGGTACGAGAAATGAAGTGAAACTCTACCTTTCACATGCAAAAAACAATCTGTTCTCCAGTCATTTACTCATGTGCTGTTCTTGGATCTGCTGCTGGGCCACGTTCAGGGTTTGGCTTAAGGATTAACACCAGCAACAATCTACACAACCTACTCCAACCTGCTCCAACTGTGGGTTGTGTAGATCTTAACATGCTCCTTTAAGACCTCCCCTTGAACACTGCATGGGCCATCTATGTCCTGGTGGATTTTTGCTATTATAGCACCATCTTAACGCTGTGTGAAGGTTTCTCATGTAGAGTTAAACCCAAGGAAAAGTAGGAACCTAAATAAGATACTTTTTAAAAAAAGAAATATGTGAAATGGGAAGACCAAATCTGTAGTGCTTTGCAGGAAGTCATTTATCTGTGAAGTGAGACCTTCAGTCCATGTGTCCTTGACCTCAGTTAATAACAGACAAAACAAATCTTATTCCAGTTGACAGTCAGAACGACGGATGGATCTGATAATGTTGTGTTTAGAGACAAGGCTAACTAATTTCTCTGAATTTGAAGTATTCAAACTTTAAAGCATGATGTTCACAAACAGATGTACATGTTGCAAACTCCAACAGTGGATGTCAACGCGTGCATTGGAAAAATATCTTCTTTACTTCTCTTTTGTCCGACGTGCTTCACCCTGCAGGCTGCTATGGTCTACTGAACTACTTGTACTACTTGTACCAGTCTACCATAACTGGTCTCCCACATACAGGAAGCTACATATATGTGTGTCTTTCAAGTACAAATACAATGTCCTGTAAACTCAAGCGTTGGCTGAAGTGCGTTGATGAACTTTATTGCTGGAAAGCCTTTTTATTTCCTTTAAATGATGCACCGTTTGTCAGGAAACGTTTGTGGGTTGAGGAGCAGATATGAGAGCGCCATACAGAACCACATCAGTCCTGGTACCTCCTCCACATGCTGGTCAACAGCTTGGCCACACACTGTCATGGGATGCAAACCATTCCTCAACCAGCTTTCGTTGTAAGTCAGCCGTTGCGGTTATGTTGGTCACTCTGGCAGAAACAGTACACCTTGGCTGGTCCCACTGGTTTTATTGGGTTGAGTTCAGGACAGCAAGAAAGCTTTTCAATCTTCTCCAACCTCAACTTCTGGAGGTGGGCTCTTTAAATCCTGCTCTGTAGTGGCAAGCAGTGACTTCTTGGAGGACAGAGTTCAGTCCCTGAGAGTGAAGATATGGTTTATCCACTGGTCGCAGGATATCATCTCGATATCTCTCTGCATTGTGTTGCCTCCAAAGATGGCAGACTTGTCTGTGCCAGTGAGGGAGATGCCGGCCCACACCATCACACTACCTCCACCAAAAACTGTTTGACCTTGGCATCCCTCAGTCCGTCCATCTGTCTATCATCCATCCATCCATCCATCCATCGAGATGGTACAAACATCTGATCATGACGTCTTCTTCTAGGACATGTTCCAAGCAGGTCACTGGCCCATGGCAGATCCAGAAATCTCTGGAAGCACAAGATGTTTCTTCTGCTTTGGGAAAACCTTTAGATACCCCACAAGGAGTTGGAAAGTGATGTTGTTGAGAGGTTTGTCTAGGTTCCCTCCTGGACCTGTTTCTGACTGGATGAGAGATTGATTGCAGGATTTCCAAACCCATCAATCAGGCCAGACTGAGCTGGTTATAGTTGGAGAAAGGTTGTAGGTGAAAAGATCACATCTCTTCTGGATGTATTTCTTGGTTCTGGGTTTAGCTGCTAGTTTCTCCTGCAGAGATACATTTTAACTGTGATGTTCACTTGTAATGGATCAGCCTTTAAACACAAATAGACACACAAACAGCCTTGAAGTAAATGTTGTCCCAGCATCGGCCCATGTCTCCTGTCTCTCTTCTATGGATTAACGGCCCCTCTGGGTTACATACAAACATGAAAAATGTCTGTGTCTCAGTCGGCTTGTTTCACACTTGATCTCATGGACTCTTTGTACTTCTCTGTCTCTCTGTCTCATGCATGTGCTTCAGTCTGTTTGCTAATCCCTCTCCTTTCTTTCCTGTCTGTCCTGCAGTTACAGCTGCTGCTCCTCTTCCTCCTCCCAGCCTCCGTCATCTCTGCCCTTCCTGTCGGCTCGCGTTGCACAACCAGCTGTCAGACGGCCGAGCAGACAGGAGGAAAGCGAGTGATAGGATGGAGGGAAAACGGAGGGAGAAGCGGGAAAGTCAGTATGGAGAATGTATCTTCGCCCCAGGCGGACCTCCTGCTGATATGTGATATCATGTTTACTAACCATGCTGTTAGTATTCTGATCATCACGTCCAAACACACAGACTTTCTTCAGCCTGCTGAGAAGCTCCTTTAGTGAAGTGTTCATTATAAAAATATGCATTGATTTTCTCTGTGTACTGTGATGCCTCCAGAAGTCCAAAAGCATACATGTTTGGTTAACAGGCGCTGCTAATTTGTCTGTAGTTATGAGCAAAAACAGCATGAATTTTATTTTCATTATGCTATTAAACATGCGATAATTATTCCCGAGGAGCACAAAGTTTGGACACTGGTGGTTCAGATCAAAGTCTATTCATCTGATAAAATGGCCCAGTCAAAGTCCAGACCTAGATAAATCTAAGAATTTGTGGCAAGACTTGAAAACTGATGTTCAGAGAGGATCTCGATCCAATCTGTCTGAGCTTGAGCTGTTTTGCAAAATATAATAATTTAGATGAAAGCATTTTAATCAGTTAGAATGACCTAATCAAAGTTCAGCGTCTCACATCAAAGTGGAATGATGGACTGGTGGAAGTGAAATGGCTCTAAGAAGACCCCAGGTTCAAATGAGAGAAGCCCAAACAAGTTGAAATCAGCAGAGGCTGAACCTCTGAGGAGCATCTCCACTTGGGTGTAAACATCTGGAACATTTAGGAGGTTTAGATCCGCAGGAAGAGCAGTAAGCGTTGAGGAGATCCAAGCACGGCCAGTCATCTTGTGCTTTTAAATAGAATCAGGGCTTAAATTTAGGAAACTATAGGAAAATCGGTTTAGAATTCCAGCATTTTGGGCTGATTCAGCTTCTGCCGAGATTCCCAGTAAGATAATCTGACAGGAGCTTAATTTAAATCCTGATTCCCGCTATGAAAACTTAACTTCCAGAGTTTCTCCGTCTTGTGATGTACCATCATACATCATTTCACACTGGATAATGGAAAAAAGTCCTGGATAATGATGAATCCCAATTAGAGACTCCAGAGGGTTGGACTGAAGAAGATCAGCAGCACAGAGGAAGTTACAGTGGGGTAAAACGTGATGGTGAGTCTTTAGGAACGCATTAGTGGAGCTGTTAAAACTCTGTAAATTAGTCAGTCTAGTGAAAATCAATTAAATGAAGAAATATGCTCCAGTGCCTTTTATTCATACTGATAAATTCAGTTTTAATCGGATTTACTGACATGTCCTTTAAGGCTATTTTGATTATCTCTCTGGTGTTCAGAGCAGCAAAGCATTTGGATATTTTTACGTTAGCCGGTTTTCACATAATTCCATAAAGCTGAGGAAAATCATCTCTCAGCCTTTTATTTGTGTTTTTGCACCAGATTTCCTGCTGTTTTTACAAGCATGCTATACAGATATTGGATGAAGGCATTCTTAGTTTCTGTTAGACTGGATCGGTTTGTTTAATCCTTACATTATTCATATTAGTCATTTTCTGACACCGCTGGCAGAGACACAGAGACCCAACATTGGTATGCTGCCAGGAAGGAATGTTCTTCTGTAGCGTCGGATGTTCCTCATCCTGCTCATTTCTGCAAAGATTAATGTAGATTTGTTCATGGTTTACGCATTTTGCTTTTTCCTAAACATTTTTTTTAATTAACACATTTCTTCCTCATTATTTTCAGTGTAAATCTGCAACTAAAATCCACACTTTTTAAGCCTTTGAAATGTGTTTATTTTCCTTTCAGATCAATAAACTTGATTCTGTAGGAAATTATTTTTTAGCAAAGTTAAAAAGATAAGCATTTTAACAAGCAGATTTTTCTGCGCTTGAAGGAAGGCGGATCAACACAATCAGCAAAGGCTTAATTAATTGCAATATCTCAGCAGGTTGCAGTAAAACCTGACAACTGGCTGCAGAAAGCAAAAAGCCAAAAACATCTCTGCTCTCCATCAGGAGGAACAAAGATGCTCTTTTCACAATCAGTCAATCAATCAATCAATCAATCAATCAATCAGTCAATCAATCAATCAATCAATCAGTCAATCAATTAATCAATCAATCAATCAGTCAATCAACCAATCAGTCAATCAATCAACCAATCAGTCAATCAATCAATCAATCAATCAATCAGTCAATCAATCAATGAATCAATCAATCAATCAGTCAGTCAACCAATCAGTCAATCAATCAATCAATCAGTCAATCAACCAATCAGTCAATCAATCAATCAATCAATCAGTCAGTCAACCAATCAGTCAATCAATCAATGAATCAATCAGTCAATCAATCAATCAATCAATCAGTCAGTCAACCAATCAGTCAATCAATCAATCAATCAGTCAATCAATCAATCAATCAATCAATCAGTCAATCAGTCAATCAATCAATCAATCAATCAGTCAATCAATCAATGAATCAATCAATCAGTCAGTCAACCAATCAGTCAATCAATCAATCAATCAGTCAGTCAACCAATCAGTCAATCAATCAATCAATCAATCAATCAGTCAATCAATCAATCAATCAATCAATCAATCAGTCAATCAATTAATCAATCAATCAATCAGTCAATCAACCAATCAGTCAATCAATCAACCAATCAGTCAATCAATCAATCAATCAATCAATCAATCAGTCAATCAATCAATCAATCAATCAATCAATCAGTCAGTCAACCAATCAGTCAATCAATCAATCAATCAGTCAATCAACCAATCAGTCAATCAATCAATCAATCAATCAGTCAGTCAACCAATCAGTCAATCAATCAATGAATCAATCAGTCAATCAATCAATCAATCAATCAGTCAGTCAACCAATCAGTCAATCAATCAATCAATCAGTCAATCAATCAATCAATCAATCAATCAGTCAATCAGTCAATCAATCAATGAATCAATCAATCAATCAATCAGTCAGTCAACCAATCAGTCAATCAATCAATCAATCAATCAATCAGTCAGTCAATCAATCAGTCAATCAATCAGTCAATCAATCAATCAACATAATTTTGGCTTCTTTTCTTTCAAAGACGCTGTTTCTCGTTCTTTCAAATCATTGACATATAATAAGCTGCACATTCTTTTCAAATATGATTTCATTTTTCATTAGCACTTCAGTAACAGATCCGGAGAAAGGAAACAAGAGTGAGGAGGAAGAGGAGGAGGAAGAGGAGGGTTAAAAGTTGTCTGCCGAAGCAAAGAAAGAGAAGCGGGGAAAGAAACCGGCAACAGAAATTGGCAGATCAGAATGAGGATGGAAGGAGAGCGATGGAGCGTGGAAATAAATCTGGTGGAGAGAAAAGATCACGGGACAAAACGATGCTGAGGGATGGATGGACAGGAGGGTGAGAGTTTAAACACTGAAGAAAATGATGGACAAAGATGTGTTTAATAAGTAGGACAGAGGAAGCGAGGAGGAGGAGGAGGAGATGGATTGAAGAGTGATTAGGACAAGAGATTATTTCAGTTACAGACTGAGAATTGGGTTCATTAAGTTAAAGGAATCAGAGCAGAGCAGACAGATGACAGACGGAAACATTGATGGATGATAGATCAAACTGAGATGATCAGACTCAGAAATAATCACAAAACGTCTTTCAGCTGAACGTTTTCTGTTTGGACTTGGTTTAAAAACAACAGTTTAACTGTGCATCTAACACTTTTGATATGTACTGTGCAAAAGTTTTAGGCAGGTGTAAACAAAGAATGCTTTCAGAAATATAAATGATGATTGTTTATTTTTATCAATTTACAAAATGCTTAGTGAACAAACCCAAACATACAACCAAAGTCATTAAGAACAATCTTCAGCGTAAAGAAGAACAAGAATTACTGGAAGTGATGTATGGCCCCCACGGAGCCTTGATCTCAACATGATGGAGTGTGTCTGGGATGACATGAAGAGACAGAAGGATGTGAGGAAGCCTCCATCCACAGAAGATCTGTGGTTAGTTCTCCAAGATGTTTGGAACAACCTACCAGCTGAGTTCCTTCAAAAACTGTGTGCAAGGATACCTAGAATAACTGATACTGCTTTGAAGGCAAAGGGTGGTCACACCAAATATTGATAGGATTTAGATTTCTCTTTTCTTCATTCACTGCATTTTGCTGATTGATGAAAAGAAATGATTAACTCTTCCATTTCTGAAAGCATTCTTTGTTTACAGCATTTTTTCACACCTTCCTAGAACCTTTGCACAGTACTGTAGGTGTATTTTACATGATTTATCCTGTAGAAACGATAGGATTACCCTGTATGACCCCTGTATGAACCTGTAGCACATTAGGCACCCTTGGGGGAACCCTACAGGTATTCTGAAAGTACCCTGTAAGTACCCTGTAGATACGATGCAGGAACCCGTGAGGTGTTCCCTTAGGAGCCTTTATGAATCCTATTGGTACTCTACGGACTATGTAGTTACATTGCAGGTACTGGTAGTCTTGTATGAGCCTGTAATGTACTCATTAGATACCCTTGTGGAAATCATATAGGTAGTCTATAGATACACTTTGAGGAGAACCCTGCAGGTACGAGGAAGGAACCCATGTAGTTCCTCCACAGAATCCTTTTGGGTATCCTGAGGGTACCAAGTAGATACCCTGTAAATACACTGTAAGAGCCATGCAGGTACTACAGGAAGCTATAAGAACCTTGTAGGTATTCTGGGTACATATAAGTACCTTACAGGTACTTCTTAGGAACGTAGGTACCACTGCAGGAACCTTGTAGATAAGTTCCGCCATAGAAACCCTGTTGGCGCGGCAACAGTATTTGCACTGTGTACCATTACTCTGGGCTGGAAGATGTTTAACCTCTCAAATTTTTTTTATCCAGGCAGATAATAATTATATTTCTAGGTTTGTACATCAGGGGCATCGAAACCTTCTCTTCCAAATTAAAGACCAAATAAGGCAATCAAAAGGAAATGTGTCCTCTTTGCCAATTAGGCTAACAAGACAATGCCCTATCTAATGCTGTCCAATAAAAGACCACTTCCTTGATGGTTGCCATGGGAATCAATGAACAGAGGCCAGTAAGAATAGCCAGACCCATTTGTAAGGAACTAATAATGAATGCTTTCAGTTTGCCTGGAAACAGCAGCTCTTAGAGGCGGCGTTGGCAATGAAACCTGGATCAACACAAGCATGGACCTGAACCTGAGAAAGACAACACAGAACAACCTTTTATACGGACATATTAACACCACAGAGATCCAATTGCTTTGTTAATTTCCCAACAGATGCTCTAAACTCCTGTGGCAAATCTGAAAGAGCTTTCGCATGTTTTAAATTAAAGCAAACCAGACGTCATGAAAGCATCTGAGTGTGTCTGTGTCTTTCACAATGAGTTCAA